>NW_008339464.1:84268-84561 GCF_000622305.1 Nannospalax galili | reverse complement strand
ACGGCCAGGATCTCAGGTCACTCCAACACCCAAGTTCCTGAGGCCAAAATCATTCTTAGAAGATTCCAGACCTAAGGAGAAATTCTGAAAACTTCTGATCCACATTGGAGTTGGGCCACCGCGGAACTCCTGAAGACAAAATCAATCCGATCAATCCGGCCTCGACAATATAAAATCAAAAGGGAGAACCAGAATCTTAGACGAACCAGCTCTTCATACCCCAAAAGTAAACCACAAAGACACATAAAGTTCAAAAAAAGAAGCAGAACTAAACTTGAAGGCCCGAGTATCAC
>NW_008339464.1:60276-78907 GCF_000622305.1 Nannospalax galili | reverse complement strand
TAGTAGCAAAAACTGAGTCTTTTTGTAAGAAATAGTATATTTTAAAATGAAATGGAAATCTTTTTTAAAGGCTAAAAGCTCATTCAATTTTATGTCTCACAGGGCTTATATACTGAGTTCAATATTATATAACTATTAATTCAACTGTGAACTTAAAAATTTACAGCCAAATTTGAAAGAGATGCATCCTACCTCAGGAAAACGTTATTGAATATGTCAATTGTGTTGTAATGATATGCTTCTTCTAAGTATGTTGTTATTAAATAAATCATTTTTAAAAATTAAAAAAAAAAACTACCTTCTAATCTGTGTGGAGTGATGAAAACTATAGGCAAAAGGTGCTATTCCTGCAAGTCAGTGCTGTTCAAGAAAGGAAATCTTAACCATTGCTTTTCCCTTTGAAATGTGATTCTTCCTGACCTACGGCATATGTCTGTGGTGACAGAGGTAGAACAGCAATAGAAACTTGCTTAATTTGTTGTAAAATGTTTACATTACTATTAAACACAGGAGCTTCTCTCTCATACCATTAGTTATTACTAATCTAAAAAAGTAGAAAATAGTGCATAGTACAATTTAATTTATGAATTCCCTTGTGATACTATTCATAGAACTTTTTAGTATGAAAAGTGTTCTTAACTAAATGACCAAGGTTTATGCAGTCATATAAGCATCTGATTCATCAAAACAAACCAATACCTACTTGCAAAATTGTATCATCAAATTATTTGAATTCTTCTGAATATATATATCTATATATAGATACATACGTACATACATACATACATGTATATATGTACATATATGGAAAGAATGGGAGGAAGACTCTTGAAGGGAGAAATGAATGAGAGGGAACTTTAATTGTACCCACTGTAAAGGTGTCATTCCATGTATGACTAACTTAATATGTATGGAAGAATGTATTATTGCAAGCTAAGGAGTATGTAATTATATGCGATTACTTAACGATTGCTAGTTTTTTGTCTAAAAAGGAAAATAGATTAATAAGTACAAGATGGAAAATAACAGTTAGACTAATACCCTCCTATTAATCACCATAGACGTTTAAAAATATAATACAAATTTTAAACATGAAATCAAATATCACATATATAATTTTTTAATTTTCTAAGAAAATGCAATTTTGAATTCCATAGATGTTATTACTTATTAGAAAATGTATGACTTCTCTCACAAAAACTGCATACACACATATATTTATTTAGTTACCAAATATTAAAACACAGAAAGTTTGGAATATTTAAAATATTAAGAACAAAATGTCAGAACATGAATTTGTTTCTTTTTTTTTTTGAGACAGGGTCTCCCTGTAGCTCCAGCTGTCCTGGAACTCACTATGTAGACCAGGCTGGCCTTGAACTCACAGAGATCCACCTGCCTCTGCCTCCCGAGTGCTGGGATTAAAGGCGTGCGCCACCACGCCCAACTGTTTCATTTTTTGATGTTTGTGAGTGTTGTGCTTGCATAGTGTGAGTACAGCAATGCCTGTAATGTCTACAGAGGCCAGAAGATGGTGTCGGATCCCCTGGAACTGGAGCTATGGACAGCTGTTGGCTGCCGTGTGGGTGATGGAATTCCAACCCACCTCCTCTGGAAAAGCAGTCAGTGCTCTTTACCCTTAACCACTTAACCAGATCTTCATCCCCTCAGCTACTTTTTATAATGGGAAAATAGTCACCAAATTGTTCAGCTGTCTAACTTGCTTGTTCCTGTAAAAACTAAATATTGAAAATATTATGATTTATAAACACAAAATCTAGCATATATTGAGTTAATGCAAATGTTACTAAGTGAAGTCTTGATGTTAGGATGGGGGGATCTGTACTCATTTGAAGTTAACATGAGGAGTGCTTCATTTCCATCACTCTTCACGGCTTCTTTTACCTCCTTGTTCCCGAGACTGTAAATCATCGGCTTTAACATGAGAATCACTAGCGTATAGAACACAGAAACCACCCTCTCTTGTTCTACAGAGTACTGGGAACTTGGCTGTGAATGTAACTAAAACTTAAGGTGCCGTAAAATATGGTAACAGCAGTCAGGTGTGAGGCACAGGTGGAGAAGGCTTTCTGTCTTCCAGAAGCTGATCGGATTCTCAAGATAGCCACAGCAATGAACAGATAGGATATGATCACAATCCAGAAAGTGCCCATGGCAATAATGCCAGAGAAGATCAAGAGCAGAAACTCATTCATGGAGGTATCAGAACGTGACAGCTTCAGCAATGGTGGGACATCACAGAAGAAGTGACCCACAACATTAGGCCCACAGAACCATAGTCTCCCCAAGCTTACAGTGTGTGTCAGTGAGTTAACCATTCCACCTGTGACAGACCCAATGACCAGCACCGTACACTTTCCCTTAGACATGGAGACTGTGTACAGCAATGGGTTGACAATGGCCACATAGAGCTCATAAGCCATCACTGACAACAAGAAGCCTTCTGTGGTGATGAGCACCCCAAAAAACAAGTGCCGTACAATGCAGGCAGAGAAGGAGATGGTTTCCTTCACCACTCAGAAGCTGATCAGCAATTCGGGTGCAGTGACTGATGAATAGACACATCTACAAATGAAAGGCAGCTTAGGAAAAAGTACATGGGTGTGTGGAGCTTTGGGGCGATGCAGATTAAGAAAATCATACCCAGATTTCCCACCAAGGTTACAGTGTAAATTACCAGGAATAAGACAAAAAGTACCATCTTCAGTTCAGCACAGTCAGTCAGTCCCAAAAGAATGAACTCAGTAACTTAAACTGCAGAATTCTCATCAGCCATAACTTTTCTTAAAACCTGGTGTAGGAAAGGTAAGGGATTAGAATTGGCACAGAGAACACGAAGTTCTTTAAACCAAGAAGAGATAGTCACACACTGTGTAGTTAGATACATAAATGTAGTTTGGGTGGACCTTAAATTTTTCATTTAAAGTATCTGGAACTTTCTTGATTTTGTTCAGTGAAAAAGGTATGATTTTTTGCATAGGAAAATGCATGAGCATATTTTGGCTCTCAAACATTTTAGCGCATCTCTGAGGTGTCTGCCTCTAAAGGAAAATAACGCACAAACAAGGGACTCAATGGTGGTTGAAGGGCAGTGAAAAAATTGACCAAGTTCTCTTTTAAAAGTCTTCGTTTTGAATATAGAATGAGTTAAGAACAAAAATCTAGAACCAGTTATACCGTTGATTATGCGGATATTTGAATTTATGATTCAACCCTTGTAAGGAGAAAAATAGATGTTGAGGGGACAGGATGACAAGGATGGTGACAGGATACTCTCTAAAGTACACAGATCCCTTCCCTCTTCTAAGATTTTTCTCATAATGGTGACAAAGTGCAGCCATCTTAGAAGAATTCACAAATGCATTTCATTTGGAATAATAAATTTCACATTTACTTTTGTGTTTTCTTTTGCTATGCAAATACTTGAAAGTTTATACTATATAAATTTTCATGTGTAATATATAACATGTCATATTCTAAGTATGTACATCAAAATGAATGATACCATTTACATGTGAATAATTGCAATTAACTAGTAGCTTGCTACTCTTTTTCATGTTATTTATAAAACAATTAATATTCATAACTATTTTGAGTTTCTTAAACCTACATCAAACCTACATCAAAAATTTCAATTATTTAAGAATGGGTTAAATTTAGTTTTATAAGAATCATTGTCCCTTTTATAGAACAGAACTCTCATCACGCATTCTCTTCACCTCTATCACATTCAAGCATATTGTATATGTAACCAAGAGAAACTATATTTTATATGTGAAGAGAAAAAAATACATGTTAAAATATTGGGCATCCTTGCCAGGCATGGTGGCGCACGCCTTTAATCCCAGCACTTGGGAGGCAGAGGCAGGTGGAACCTCTGTAAGTTCGAGGCCAGCCTGGTCTACATAGTGAGTTCCAGGACAGCTGGGGCATCCATATCAACCTTATTAATTCAACATATTTAATATGTTTTAATTTGAATTAAGAGAAATTGGTTGGCATTAGCTCAATATGTTACCATGTATTAACATGGAGAAATAATTTAACTTTTCTCAGTTTTGATATAAATACACTTGAATCACAAGATGTTTTATAGATTTAAAAAATTTTTAAATTTGTATGTATAAATGTTTTTCCTGCATGAATAGATGTGCACCACATGCATGCCTGTGACTCCAGGAAGACAGAAGAAGGCAACAGATCTCCTGAAACTGTTGTTAAGGACAATCATATGCTGCCATATGTGTGTTGGAAACAAACCCAGGTTGTCTGCAATAAGACTAAGAGCTCTTACTACAAAGTCATCACTCAAGTACCTAATAAGGTTTTATAAAAGAAAGCAGGATACTTGGCATGCAAGATGCTGTGTCACTTTATTGTGTAATAACTACCAAGTTTTACATGCACAGCAAAGTAGATAGATAAGTAGGTGAGCAATATGTGCAGAGACAAAAGCTATATGAATATGTTCTTTGTTTTAGTTTGATTTGGTTTGTATTTTTGTAGGAAGGGTAGGAGTATACATAGCTATAAATCACTTTAAAAGGTATTTAGCCAGTTGTATTTTGTAGCAAGCCACTTCATGAAAAGTTAATGTCTTGTGACTTGACAGCTTATGTCATACTTCCGGAGTTAATGTTCAGTGAAAGGACAAAAAAACTATGTGACCACTGCAAGCAGTGACCCCAGAAGGCAAACCTCTGGGGCAAAGCATGTGTTCTTAAGTTCTTAAAAACTCTCTGGTTGGGCTGAAGCTATTCCAGGAAGCAGATGTTTCTGACACATAAGTTTAGTTAAGAGGCTGCTTTGTCTGATAGCATGTAGGTATTGTTTTCCTTAACTTTTTACTGTATGTAACTTGTTATTGTATGTCTTATGTGTTTTTGGCACAATATTTCCTGTGAACTCAACTCATCATTATTTTTGTACAGGACTGAAAAGGACCTACATCTGCAGATCGTGAGTCTCAGGTCCTCCGCCCAAAGCTTCATCTGTGTCTTTCCATCTGTTCAAGTCTCCATTCACTCAAATAAGCCAGTGTTTACTCAATTTTTAAATCTGTAACTACTTTGAGATAATAATTAAGTGGAGTTTAAATCAGTGGCTTTTATCTTCCTTTGATAAATTATTAGCCTACAATAGTCAATGATTTTTCATATTCTTCTTATAATGTACCAAATTATTAAGAAAAATGCAAAAGTCTATTGACAAATCATTTTAAACCTTGGCCGTAAATTCAATTTAATCAGCCAGAACATTTGAATACCCCATAACTATAACAAAATGATTTAAAAGACATTGAAATTACTTAAAATTAACGGAAATTGAAGCTGGGCTTGGTAGTACATGCCCCTTGTGAGATGGAGGCCAGCCTGGTCTAGATAGTGAGTGCCAGGCCAGCTGGGGCTACAGGGAGACCCTGTCCAAAAAAGACAAAAAATAGCTAAAATTAAAAGTTCAGTGTTTGAACTAGTATCAGATATGACAAACAGGCAAATGTGACTAGTGACTCTGGCCACCATCAGCACAGATAGTAGCGGGTTTCTACCACATCAGAGAGTTGTACAGTAGCACTCTTTTCAAAAGCTCGGACTCATCCTTTAGGGTAACATTGAAATGCAATCTCAAAGAAATTGGTTGACTACAGAGAGTTGATATTCACAAGATATTTGAATATATTTAGTTTCCAAATAGAATTTGAAAATGTCATTGTATTCTTTATTCTTGGGATAATGGCCCCTTATAAAATGATTGCAAACAATTGAATGAAAACATTTAAAGTCGGATTAAATAATACTTAATCTAATACTTAATCTCCATAAGATTGTAGCAGATAACACACACTTCTAAATGCTATACCTACTATGACATTATCCAAAGAAAGGCTTCTGAAAATGATAACTTACCAAAAGAAAATAACGCAATGATTAAACTTTAAAAACATGGCTCCTTCCCCATGCTTTCTTTACCTGTACTAAAAATGAACTTCAACTAATGATCTGGTCTGCAGGCTATTAAGTATTTCAGAGCATGTAAAATAAAGGTAAATGTAATAGGTGACATACAACAAATACAAGAAGCAAATGAATAAAGGTGAATGTATTGTCTCCTCTAATAAATTAGATACAAGAATCATGAATATATATTTCTACCGAACTCCAGTGCAACTTAAGCAGCGTACGGAGTAAGGAATGAAAGCTTAGGGACACTCTATTCTCCAGGGACCTCAGAATTTCCCGGGACTCATAAATTCCCAAGGTGCGCAATAACCAGAAGATTATAAAGAACAAAATATTAAGTTCAGTAAAATAGTATAGAAAGAATAATTAACACTACTCCAAAATATTAATATCTCTGCCCATCTTGTCATATTTGTCTTCTAATAAAATGTAGATATCACAGAGTTTTAAAATTTCATTTTTATTTTTTCATTATGATTATTACCATAATATTATTTTGGGGAGTTTCATGCATGTGTTTTTTTAAAAAAAATTTTAAAATTTATTATTTTTGTTTTATATGTGTGTGTGTATTGCCTGTGTGCAGGTAAGTGCGCCCATGTCGTGCAATGCCCGAGGAGGACAGAAGAGGCCATCGGATCCCCTGGAACTGGAGTTATGGACAGTTGTTAGCTGCCATGTGGGTGCTGGGATTCGAACCCAGGTCTTCGGCAAGAACAACCAGTGTTCCTAACCGCTGAGCCATCTCTCCAGCCCCGCATGCATTTTAAAAAATTTTCATTATTTATAGCCTTCCTAGTCTCCTTCCGACTCCTCCCATGTCCTGCCCACTCCTTCTTCATTTCTTGCCCACTTCTTAAATTATTAGTTATACATACATGCATTTCAGAATATTTAAAAATGGATAAAACTGATTAACCCTCCTTCAGCGGCCATAGGTTGCTTTATCTTTGCATCTTGAAATGGTACCTCTGAAAATTTCCCCATACACCTTAGCATGTCAACTGGTTTTGTCATTATGTAGATTCTACATTATGAAGATTCTACAGGTGTAGTGTCCCTATGCTGTGTAGAATGCAGTAAGTAGCAGCAGTGTAATGTCCCTCTGGTACTTACAATCTGTCCTCCTCTACCTCTGCTATGGTCCAGTCATTGTTGTGGTTCATAGGTGTAATTGATTGGTTATCCCTTGGCAACTTGCATAGCATCTTCTGATACTATGAGAGCTTGTCTTTGGGGAATTAGTTTTCCAGGAGGACAGGTCCAGCTCAATTACTCCAAATCTTGTGTCTGAAGTACATGGGTTTTTCAGCAATAGGGTCTTTGCTTCAAGTTCTGAGAGGTAATAAAGGACTGAAGCAATAGCCTATATTATTCTGTTTTTAGGAGCCTCATGAATCACCCTGGCCAACAACTTGAGGGGAAGTCTCCCTTGCCTTACACTGTGATTTTTGTTATATAGCCTTCAATTAGACACATGTACTCATGTATGTATTAGCTGTCTACACAGAGTTGTGACAGCATGCACAAAAATCTGTACAAAACTCAAGCTGTATGTCAGGGGACATGGGCATGAAGTTCTACCCTCAGCTTAGGTGTTATCAGTAACTGATAGCTACTTGGAGAGGGAAAGGCAGTTTTCTAAAGGGTGCAACTGCAGCTAGGACTTGCTCCACTATATTGCCTCACACCCAAGAGCATATGGGAAGCACAAATTGAACTGGATGTGTTATTCAAAACATTACACAAAAATGAATTAGTAAAGAATGGTGTTGGATCTGTGAAGAGCTGGGAAAGGGAAGGTGAATATGATCAAAATAGATTACAGGAAATTCTCAACAAATTAATAAAAATAAAAAATACCAGAACTCTTAGGTTTCATAGATACTTTCAAAAATGTAGAAGGATAAAAATAACTAAATCAGTAACTCTCCTATAAATGATAGAAAACTCATTAAGTAAAACAAGAAAACAGCACCATTTATACTAATATCATAATGGAAGTAAGAGAGAAATAAACTTAACCAAGGGGTTAATAGTTTCTTCCATTACAGTAGTAAAACACTGAAGATAGACTAGGAGAGATCAGAAGATGGAAAGATCACCCTTTTCAGTTTGTGGGCTGGCAGAATGGATTTCATTATTATTGTTGTGAAATTGGTAATACTACCAAGAGTAATCTTCTGATGTAATGATGTAGTACAATCCTCATTAAAATTAAAATATCAATCACAGAAATAAAAACAAATGGAAACAAAGATTCTCCAAATAATCAAAGAACTCCTGAGTGTTTGTAGAGCTCTATAGTTCCTACAGTACCGGGTTTTATACTGTACTACAGAGGGATGGAAAAGACTAAGAGAAAGGTACTGCCTCCAAAAATGTATCCAGAAATGGAACAGAGTAGATGACACAGAAATAAACACACCTTTTATACCATCTGAGTTTTTTTTTTCTTTTTTGAGGCAGGGTCTCCCTGTAGCCCCAGCTGTCCTGGAACTCACTATGTAGACCAGGCTGGCCTCGAACTCACAGAGATCTGCCTGCCTCTGCCTCCCAAGTGCTGGGATTAAAGGTGTGCGCCAACACACCCAGCACCATCTGAGTCTTAACAAGTGTATCTCAAACACACATAAATGTACATTTAATAAAAAGAATAACTTTTTAAAAAGTGGTGCTGGAAAAACCAGGATACCTGAATATCTTCACATAGAGGAAAATGTGAAACTAGTTCCCTAACTATCACATTGGACAAATTAATTAAATCCTCAAATCTTCATCTCTGCTCCTAGTTTTCATAGCGCCTGAAGAGAAAAATAATCATTAACCTTATCTAGCTGCTAATCCTGTGAGCTACACCCTCAACTGGCCTGCAAGATACACCCGCTGTAGAAATAGTGGAACAAATATGGGAATAAACCAGTCACTTCTAATTGGATTTAAGGTCCACTTCAAAGGAAAGAGCACATACCTGACACTAATATTAGCCAGGGAAACAAAAAGATAAACAGGTCACAAACTACAAGAGAAAGTCTAGTATTATTATTAATATTAGATATAGTATTAAACTGATTGTTACTGTCATAGATTAATGCAATTCTCACCAGAGAAGTGTCTTTATGCAACAGACAACAATTAACACAGAGAACCACACCTGGACAATGTGTCAGTAACATGTTGCAGACCTTGTATCCCTGAATTGAACACCTATGTCAAATTTCTGCCTCCCAAGGCACAGGGATCATTTCATAAGAGAAGGCGAAAAGACTGTTAAGAGCCAGAGGTGGTGCATGACCACAGGGAAACAGTTTTCCAGGCAACTGCTAGTTACGCATATGAATTCACAGCCATGGTGACAGCCTGCATGAGTCACACATAAGGTCAAGCAAGAAAAACCTTAGCCGAGACATTGGGAAGAGGGTAAGAAGCCCCAACAGTACGTGAGGAACTACTGGAATCTGATAGCTGTTGAGAGTGGGTGAGTGAGTCTTGTTCAAGTTTGACCCTCTTTATAGCTTCACCAGGCTAAAGTGGATGGACCCATACTGAATGGTATTTGGGGAAAGAATTTGACTCTATAGACCTTATTGTATATATTATACATTATGCTATATATTATTTACAGAGATAGTTCATGAAGTGGGTTGGGCAGTGAGTGCTAAAGGAGGGTACAAGTGGGGGGGAATCTAAAAATATATTGTATGAAATGAATGAGAAATTAGTAAAAAAACAAAATGGATCAAAAACCTTAGTCTAAGGCATAGAACTTTGAGATATGGAGGAAGTAAAGATAAAAACACTAAAAATGCTTTAAAAATTCACAGAGAAACAGATTGTTTTATAAACTTACTTTAAAATGCATATACATGTTTGTATATGAATACAATGTTTATATATATATATATATATATAGAGAGAGAGAGAGAGAGAGAGAGAGAGGAGTTATGTCACATGGATTATAATGCTCACCCCGTGTGGCACTAGTGCCAGATATGACAAACTTCCTTACACTTGCTGGTCAAGGAGGTTGAAGAAACTTCTGAAGTAATACAGGCCATTGCCCTCTTCCTTTCCTCCCAGGACTTGAGACTGTTCTGTGGGTCAAAGTGGCAAGCATTAATTTCGCAGCTACTAGGTGGAGTGTTCTGTGCACATCTATTAGGTCTGTCCCGGCTAGAATGTAACTGGACTGTGCTATCTCTTTGCTGATTTTCTGTTTGGATTATTTGTTTTAATTAATTAATTTATACAGTTTTTAAATTTTTTGTATATGAGCTTTTGGCTTGCATGTATAACTTCACCCATGTGTGCAATGCCTGTGGAGGTCAGAAGAGGGCATTAGATCCCCTCGAACTGGAGTTTCAGATGGTTGTTAGCACCATGTGTGTAAACCTGGGTCCTCTGCAAGAACAGCCAGTACTTTTAACTGCAGAGTCACCTTTCCAGCTTGGGATAATTTTTAATGGCCAAAATCAGTGTGTCTTATTTCTCTGCACTAATTAACTTTGGCCAACATTAAAAGATCAGAAAGAGCATAAATAAATGACATAATGGTATGAAAAACCCCAAACAAAGAAGAATTAACAAAAATCAGAGCAGAAATTAATGAAAAAGAAGCAAAGAAACCAGTACAAAGAATCAATGAATCTAAGAGCTGACCCCTTGAAAAAAATAAATAAGATATAGACTGACTCTTAGCCCTGTTAACTAAAAGAAAGAAAGAGCAAATCCAAATCAACAAAATCAGAGACAAAGGGGAAACATTACAACAGACACCAAAAGATTCAGAACCTCATAAGGGAATATATAATAACTAATGATTTGTTAAATTTGAAAATCTAAAGGAAATGGATAGATATCTAGATTCATGGAAAACACCAAAATTAAATGAAAATGAGATCAAGAGCTTAAACATACCTATAAGAAAAACAGAAATCGCCGGGCATGGTAGTGCACACCTGTAGTCCCAGCACATGGGAGGCAGAGGCAGGCGGATCTCTGTGAGTTCAAGGCCAGCCTGGTCCACATAGTGAGTTCCAGGACAGCTTGGGCTACAGGGAGACCCTGTCTCAAAAAGACCAAAGAAAAAAGAATATGGAAATCAAAACAGTATTACAAAAACTCCCAACAAAACTGTGCCGAGGCCTAGATAGATGACATATCTTCAAAGAAGATCTACAAACATGATTTAAAATATCCAAATAGGACTCTCAAACTCCTTCTATGATTTCAGTATTGCTATAATATCAAAACCAGTAAAGACAGCTAAAAAAAATAGCTATAGGCCCATAACCTTAACCAACATAGATGAAAAAATTTTCAACAAAATACTTGTAAATCACCTACAGACACACGTGAAAAAGATCATCCAGAGATTCAGGAGGGACGGCTCAATATCCAGTTGTGGCTTCTTACACAATTCCTGTTTTATGCTACACTTTTGTCTGGTTTGGGTTTGCATTGGGTCTTGTGCATGCTGTCGCCATTACTGTAAGTTCATATGAGCAAGTTCTCAGCTGCTTGGAAAAATCTGTTTCCTCTGGTCACCCACCACCCCTGGCTCTTAAATTGTTCTGCTTCCTCTTCCACAATGGTTTCTGAGCCCTGGGTAGCAGAGGTCTAACATAGGAGTCCTATCAGTGGACACACACTTCGAAGTTTCTTATCCTCTACATTTGGGACAGTTGTGTTATCTTCATTAATTACCATCTCTTGCATGAGGAAGCTTCATTGATAAGAGTCGAGAGATACATTCATATTCTCTCTACCCCTGTTCCACTGTGTTCCATGAGTCTTAGGTATAGAGATTCCATTTTAGATATGTCAGTTACATTGGGGCGTCTCACAGATAGTTATTCTGTGTGTTTTATCAGTTGTGGAACTCTGTAATAGTTTCTATCTTCTTTGATGAGTGGTGAGAAGTATAATTGTCTGTGTATGTAAGGATATCTATTTAGCATACAGTAGGAAATTAAGTTTCTCCAGGGATGGTACAGAAGGAGCGTTTTCTCAATGATATGACCTCTCCAAACATGTGTATTTGGCTACGTTTATAGTACCATGCACGAGTTTCCTCCCAATTAGATATCCGCAACGTAAACATGCCACTGCTACACCAATGGAAGTAGTTCGCTGTGCCAGTCATTGTGGTTGGTTGGTAGGCTCTACAGCCAGGGTTGAACCGTTGACTAATATTTAGCCCTTAGCAACTTGCATAGTGTCCTCTGAAACTATGAGAGCTAGTCTTCAGAGAGGAGGCCTCCAGGCCAGTTCCAGCTCCATCATTTCAAGTCCTTCATCTGAAGTATACCGTTTTCAGAAATAGGGTCTTACATTCAAGTTATTGGAGGAAATAAGGGCTGTTGCCATAGCCTGTGTTATTTCTGGAGTCTCTTGGACGACACTGACCAACAACTCAAAGGGAGGTTTCTGCTGCTCTGACACTGTTTCTTGTTATGCATTCTTCAGGTATATACATGCTCTCACATACAGATAGTGTATGCATATTTTTCAGTAGGCTTTTGAACTAATATATTTCCCTCTCAATTTTCACACAACCTAAGCATATTTATCTCTCCTCTCTCTCCCCCTGTATAACCTTTCCTCTTCTTTCCAGAGTTAAAGTACTCCCATTTTCCCCATTTCCCCCTGTATCCTATTATCTCTCTCTCTTGAACTTCTTCTCTCCTATGAGACTCTGTAATGCCAAAAGAAGAGAAAAATACCAAGAACGTGTGACATGAAAACTACCTTTTCATACGAGGATAGATTACGTCCAAAACATTTAACTCCTAGGGCAGAGACGCACTGTGTACAAAGGGTATCAATGGTGACAGTGAAATGAGGACGAAAGTAATTCTGAAATACATGTCAGAAAAAGGAGAAATAATGACACTTTGGGATTTCATTTTACCCCTGTCAGAATGGATAAGATTTTGTAAAAAGAGACAAAAGTCTTTAGGGATTTAAAAAAGGAAAACAATCATTGCTAGTGGGAGTGCAAGCTGGTACAGTAACTGTGGAAATTAGTGTGGAATTTCCTCAGAAAGCTGGAAATAGATCTACCACATGATGCAATTATACCACTCTTGGGCATAGACCATGTTCTTTGTAGACCTCACAATAGTGGAAAAGGGGATGGAAAGATTGTAAGAGCCAGGGGAGGTGTGAGACCACAAGAAAGCAGAGTTTTGCAGACAAGATGGTCAGTTACTCCCCAGCCTGAGTGACAGTGGAAACAAGTCCCACATGAGCTTAATTAAGTCAGACAAAATCCCAGCGTACAGATGGGGCAGTGAGTAAGAAACCACGACCCTGCCTGAGGGACTATGGGAAGCCAACTACTGCTGGGAAGGGAAAAGCCAGTCACATCTAAGGGTGAGACATGTAGTTGGATGACCAGACTCCAGTGAATGAATCCACACAGAGGAACATTTAGGGACACAAAACTGACTCTATAGTTCTTCACACACACACACACACACACACACACACACACACACACACACGATATAGATATAGATATTTAACAGAGATTGTGTGAGATTTACAAAGGCAGGATACAGACACAGGAGGGAATCTAAATATAATCACAGTATAAATATGAAATTCACAAAAATTCAAGGCAAAAATTTGAAAACAGTGAAAAACAAAAGCAAAAATGGAAGTTGAGTCAGGCTGTCTTTATTTAAGCATCACAGTCTTGTGATCTTGCATAACAGACTTAACACATGGAGAACAGGCCTTAAAAAGATAAAGGCCACACTTCAGACACAAGACTTGGAGCAATGGAGCTGGAGCTGACATAGCAGCTTCCTCTCTAGAAACTAGCTCTCATGATATCGGAGGATACTATACAAGCTGACAAGGGAGAAAAAATAGTCTCTGGTCCCAGCCCTAAACAGCTATAAACAATGAGTGGTCCCCAAAAAACTATCTCTATTGGTGCAGTATTGGTAGATTCATCTTGGAGGGCCTCAACTGCTGTCTAATTGGGACTAAGGCTCACTCAATAGGAGGAACTCATGTCTGGTACTGTAAACATAGTCAAATACACATGACTGGAGATGTCATGGGCCCTAGAGAAAACCCTAAATATATCACATTTCATGACACATATAATTTCTTTTTTTTTTTTTTTTTTTTTTTTGAGACAGGGTCTCCCTGTAGCCCCAGCTGTCCTGGAACTGACTATGTAGACCAGGCTGGCCTTGAACTCACGGAGATCTGCCTGCCTATGCCTCCCACGTGCTGGGATTAAAGGCGTGCGCCCAGCCATGTAATTTCTTACTATGTGCTAAATATATATCTTTATATTTACAGACAAGCATACCTGTTACAACACATCAAAGAAGCTTCTTTTTATAGTGGATGGAGACTATTACAGACCTACAAAACTGGTCAAATGCAGGGAATCCTATAGGATGAGCGCAACTCTCAACACTCACCGCAGAAGTTATCTTATGCAGGAGATGGCAGTTAGCACAGACACCTACAACTGACCAATGTGCAAAGAACAGGAGGCCTCGGAGGACTCATCCCTGGACAGGACAGCTATTTCAAGCCTCTTCCTCCAAAGGCTCAGAGGTCATTGTGGAAGAGGAGGTGGAAAGATTGAGCTGGAGAGGGTGAATGACCACAAGAAAACAGAGACTTTCCAGAACTCACAGAAATGGTGACAGCATGCACAAGTCTTATGCAAGCTCAGACAAAATCCCAGTATAGACATTGGGAAATGTATAAGAAATCCCAGCACAAACTCGGGGGCTGGAGAGATGGCTCAGCGGTTAAGAGCACTGACTGCTCTTGCAGAGGACCCGGGTTCGATTCCCAGCACCCACACGGTGGCTATGAACCGTCCTTAACTCCAGTTCCGGGGGAATCAGAAACCCTCTTCTGACCTCTGTGGCATTACACGACATGGGTGCACTCACATACATGCAGGCACTACACTCATACACATAAACTAAAAATAATAAATAAAATTAAAAAAACAGAGGACATGTAGTGAGGGGATTAGTGAGCTGGCAATGGGTCTAAGAATAAATGGGGGTTGGATCCTGAGTGGGTCTCAGTAGCATCACAGTGCATTGCATGAGATTTTCAAAGAACCAATACAAATATGTTTTAGTATTTTAATTGATGGAATGGTATAATACAATGTGTTTTGATGATAGTCAGACCCCTCCCCATCACCACCCCAGCCTTCCTGCCTACTTCATGCCCTCTATTATGATTTGTGTTTTATTTTAAGGCCTATCAAATATAATTTGTGTTTCCCAGGTGCTCCTGGGTGTGAATCTTTCTCTTGGAGTCTTGTCAACCTACCAGTCATCAAACTAGTAAAGAAAACTGATTCTCTTTATGTCAGCATCTGCCAGTTCTCAACTGATCTTCATATAAGGTCTGGGCTTCCTGCTCTCTTCATCCATCTGTGTTGGGGCACCACCTTTAGAAAGCAATTTCTGTATCTATTGCAGTGATTTTGTGAATTCTCTCCTCAAGCACTCTGTGTACCCCATTCATTGATTTGTGTGTATTGAGCCATCCTTCAGTCTCTGGAATAAGCCCATTTGCTGCCGGTGGATGATATTCTTGGTGTGTTCTCACTTTCGTGTATGGCAATCTGCCTTCCTCAGTCATGAAAGTGATAGAATTACAGGCAAGCGTTACCATTCCTGGGCCTGTTTCATACATTTTACAATAACTTTTTGGGCATTTCTTGTATAAGTACTGTATTTACGTCATTTGCATCCCTCTAACTCCCCCACAATTCTTTCCCTGTTTCCATCTTGCACTCCCAATCTCCTGACTTCTCATTTGATTATTATTGCTATAAAATATGTATTTCTCTCTCTATATATATATGTATATATATAATGTACTGAGTACCTTTGCTGTTGTTCGTGTGTACATGTGTTTAGTATGGTCAACTGGGATCAGGGATCAGATAACTTATCAGGGACCTTGTCCCTGGAGAAAACTGATTCTCCCTCCCTTAGCATCCACTGATTGCCTATAACTTTTCATCCAGAGGTAGGATCCTGTATCATTTCCCCTATCAACATTGGCCCGTCAGTTGTTTCGCCATTTTTCAGGTCTTGTTAGGCACCCACATTCTGGATGTCTCATGGTTACAGCTTCCCTATCACGTCTAGATTGATGTAGCAGCAGGCTTCCTGTGCATCTATTCATATCAGTGACGTTGGGCTATAGATTTCTATTTGGTTGTGTTTATCTTTTTTTTGCTTTTTTTTTTTTTGTCTTTTTGAGACAGGGTCTCCCTGTAGCCCCAGCTGGCCTGGAACTCACTATGTAGACCAAGCTGGCCTTGAACTCACAGAGATCTGCCTGCCTCTGCCTCCCAAGTGCTGGGATTAAAGGCATGCGCCACCGCACCCAGCATATCTTGTTTTAATATCAGGGAAATAATAGTTTCTAAAAACATAGTTCAGTAGGTTCTTTCCTTTTCTGTTTTATGGAAATGTTTGAAAAGTTTTAATGTTCATTTCTCTTTATTGATCTGGTAGAATTCTGTAGTGAAGCCATCTGGGTCTGGACCTGTTTAGTTGGGAGATTTCTTCATATTATTGTTATTTTTATTATTATTATAGCTTCAATCTCATTGGTTATTATAGATCAGTTTAAGTTGCTTATCTTGATTAATTTTTATAGGTCATTTGATAAGTCAGTGTTTGTTGTAGTCTACCACCAACTTGATTCCTGAATTCTAGTTAAACTTTCCGTCCTTAAAACTAATGGAAATATGTGGGCAGTAATATAACAAGGGAAGGAAGAAGGAAGAAAATACAGAGGAGAGGAAGGGGAAAAATAACACCAAGGGAGCTTGAAAAAGCTGTGGGGCGGGGCTGCGGAGCCACTCAGCAGCACTGGCTGCCCTTCCACTGGACCTGGGTTTGGTTCCCAGCACCCACATGGCATCTTAACAATCATCTGTAACTCCAATTCTAGGCAATCTTGTGTCTTCTGACTTATGTCGGTAATAAATGACAAAAGAGCAATACATAAGAGCAGACAACACAATCATACACATAAAATTAAAAAATAAATAAAATATTTTAAAAAGCCATAGGGAAATGTATTCTTTTATAAGAATACTTAATAATATACATATACTATGTTGGGTTTTTTTGTCTTTTTTTTGAGTCAAGGTCTCCCTGTAGCCCCAGCTGTCCTGGAACTCACTATGTAGACCAGCCTGGCCTTGAACTCACAGAGATCCGCCTGCCTCTGCCTCCCAAGTGCTAGGATTAAAGGCATGTGCCACCACGCCCAGCACATATAATATGTTTTAGACTATGTTCCTCCCAAGAAAAAAAAATACTACCAGGCATGGAAAACCTCCATTTCAGTTGCTGGTCAGGGTAGTCAAGAGACTCCCTAAACAGCAAAGGCTATTGCCATTTTCCTTGGTTGCTTCACAGAACTTTAAGGTAAGTCCCCAAAGATGAAGACACCACACACTTCAGACACAGAATGAGGAGGAACTGAGCTGGAAATGACCTGGTAGAATCCTCCCTGAAGACTTGATCTCAGAATATTGGAAGGTGCTATGCAAGATGCCAAGGCTAAAAAGCAATCAATAATGCTATCTAGCTGTAAGCCTATGAACCACAACAATGACCAGCCCAGTAAAATATTCTTAACAGTGCAACAGTGGCACTCCCTTGGAAGTAATAGCCAACCATCTACTTGCCCTTAAAGTTTGATCAGTGGGAGGGGAATTTATGCTTGGTACTATAAACTCAGCCAAATACCCATGGCTACAGAGTTCATAGAGTAGAAGAACCTACCACTCTCATGTCCCTAAATCAATGCAATTTCTAACTTCATCCTAAGCAGTTATCCTTAAACCTACAGCTAAGTGTAACTGTCATTTCTCAAAGAAGCTCTTTCTGCAAAAGATGGAGCCAGTTTGTACATCTCCAGGGGGATTCAACACCTGTAGCCCCCGTGGGCCCCTGCACTCCTGTTCATACACATACATGAGCAAACAAACACACAAGCAGCCCTATATACATATAATTAAAAATAATAAAAGTAGGACCCACAGGCCTCTCCTCGGATCACACCCTCCGGGCCTTGACTCCCCCAGCCTTACTCACCCTCTCATCTCCCCGCCTGTATCTCCTCCTAGCCTGGGTCCTGTCCCATTCCTTGTCTTGGGGCCCCAGACACCCCGGGAACCACCACTGCTGCCTGATCCTTTGCATCCAGACCAGCTCAGTTGCTTCTCGGGTTCCCAGGGGCGCTCTGGGCCTGGCCCCGCTCTCACCTCCCTCTGCTTCCCTGGGCCTGCACAACCCGACCCCCCAGCCTCTTTCCTGGATGCTGGGGCTGACCTTTCCTCTTCCTGGTCCCTTGCATCCAGACCAACTCAGCTCCTCAGTGCAATCCCCAGGGGCCCTTGGGGCCGCTTTCCGCCCCCATCTTCCTTTGCATCTCTGGGTGGCACAACCACCAGCTGTCCTAGGCCAGCATCTTTCCTGAGCCTGGCTTCCAGGCCAGTCCAACCCCCAAATTCCCGAGGCCAAAATCTATCCTGGAGGGATCTAGACCTTAGGAGAAAGCCTGAGAGCATCTGATCCTCATCTGACTTGGGCCTCTGTGGGAACTCCTGAAGACAAAAG
>NW_008339464.1:58415-59804 GCF_000622305.1 Nannospalax galili | reverse complement strand
CAGGAGAAAGCCTCACCAATAGGATGAACAAAATGGAAAACAGATTATCAAGACTGGAAGATAAAGTGGACAAACTAACCCACACAAGCAAAGATTATGAAAAATTTAAGAAATCACAGGAATAGAATATGCAGAAATTGTATGACACCATAAAAAGACAAAACTTATGAATCATAGGCATACAGGAAGGAGAAGAATCCCAAGATAACGGCATAGACCAGATCTTCAATAGAATAATGGAAGAAAATTTCCCAACATTAAAGAAAGACATGCCCATCCAAATACAAGGAGCATATAGAACACCAAACAGACAGAACCAGAAAAGAAACTCTCCATGGCACATCGTAGTAAAAACACCAAATGTACAAAACAAAGAGAAAATACTGAAAGCAGCAAAAGAGAAACAACAAGTCACATATAAAGGAAAACCCATTAGGATTACGGCCGACTTTTCAGTGCAAACTATGAAAGCCAGAAGAGCCTGGACCAAAGTATTCCCAGGTTTAAATGACCACAGATGCCAACCCAGATTACTATACCCAGCCAAAATGTCTATTATAGTCAAAGGAGAAAGAAAAATCTTCCATGACTTAAATAGGCTGAAGGAATTCATGTCCACAAAACCAGCCCTTCAGAGAGTTCTGGAAGCAATACAGAGGGTAGAAGAAAGGAATGACTATGCCCAAGTGGTTGCGGAAAGAAATTCAATGAAGGTATAACTGTGGAAAAGTACAGCTATATCAAGAATGTAAACAGAAATAAAAACAACAGGGTTAAATATTCATCTGTTCTGGTTTGTTCTCTTCATTGCTGTGACAAAATACTCTGACCAATACCGAATTGGGGAGGAAAGTGTTTATTCAGCTTACATCTCCCAGGTCACAGTTCATCACTGAGCCCAATGTAAGAACTCAGGGCAGGAACCTGGAAGCAGGAGCTGGAGCACAGGCCATGGAGGAACGCTGCTTACTGACTTGCTCCCCTGGTGCCTGCACAGGCTGCTTTCTTATGCAACACAGGCCCACTTGCCCAAGGGTGGCACCACCCACAGTGGGCTGGGTCCTCCCACATCACTCATCAAGAAGATGCCCCTCAGACATGGCCACAGGCCAGTCCAATAGAGGCAATTCCCCAACTGAGGCTCCCTCAACCCAGGGTTGTCAAGTTGACACTAAAGCTATCCAGCACATCATCTTTCATTAACAACTTTAAATATTAACGGACTGAACTCCCCAGTCAAAAGATACAGATTAGGTAAATGGATTAAGAAACAAAACCCATCTTTTTGCTGTCTGCAAGAAACTCATCTCACTTTCAAGGACAGACACTATCTCAAAGTGAAAGGATGGAACAAAATATACCAAGCAAATGGCACTAAGAAAAAAGCAG
>NW_008339464.1:54156-54722 GCF_000622305.1 Nannospalax galili | reverse complement strand
GAGATACCTTCTTTTGAGTTGTTGGCCAGGGTGGCCAAAGGGACTCCCAGATAGTAACCCAGCATAGAACAGCAGACTCCAGTCTTATCTAAAGGAATATTGACAACTGATTGCTGCTAGATGAGGAACAGCTGACCCTCCTAAAACAAAGACCTCTAGATAGGCTGACTAGATTCACCAGAAGGCCAAATAGTGGGGAAGGGCTGGGGGTGCTGACAACACAGCAGACTGTAACAGGGATATCAGAGTATAAGGGCTCTAGGGGGGGAGGGAGGCTATGGGAGAGTGCCATCTGGGAAGTGGGTGTATAGTCGAAAAAGATGGTTTGGGATGTTCTGTGTGATACATACACACACACACACACACACACACACAAAATCAGCAAAATTTTTAAAATGTTTTATATTTGAGGAGGAAGCAGGGAAATTTACATTATGTTAATTAGTAGAGGTGATAAACATTACCATTGAGATCTACCGATGACTTTATAGACATACACAGGCACCAAGGATCCAAGTGCAACTGATTATGACTAGTAATAATCAGATACATACAGATTAGAGATG
>NW_008339464.1:46912-53928 GCF_000622305.1 Nannospalax galili | reverse complement strand
TCTTGCTCTGGAGTGTGTTACTGAATATGTTGAAGCTGTAGTGAAATGTTTCTTCTAATCATGTAGTTATTAAAAATTTTTTAAATGATTTAAAAAATAATAATTTTTCAAAGCATAAAAATTTACTCCTTGATAATTAGTAGATATGAAAAACATTACCATGGAAATCTACCTGACAACTTTATATCCATGCTCAGATGCCAAGGAGCTCAAAAATTAACCGACTGTGACTAGTAATAATCAGATATACAGAGATTAGAAATGCATGTGCAAACATCTTAATGTGAATTGCATTAAAAATGAATTTTTCTGTATGAAACGGTGTATTTTAATAATTAAATGAAGATCTTTTTAAAGGTTAAAGCCTCATTTAATTTTATGTCTTATAGAGTTTATACTGAGTACAATATTGTATAACTGTAATAATCCAATTGTAAACCTAAAAATATACAGCCAATTTTGAAAGAGATGCATCTTAGCTCAGTAAATTGTTATGGAATATGTCAATGCTGTTGTAATGAAATGCTTCTTCTAAGTATATAGTTAATAAATAAATAATTTTAAAAAAGTAAATCTAAAAAGTAATATGTAAAACAGATGCTCATTATCGATACTAAAAATAATCATGAAAGCACTTGTAGTAACAAGTTTTTAATACTTATTACTTCTTATATTTTAATAGAAACATTCTCTGAAAGAGACTTGCTTTGTTCACCATATTGTTTTATTTATAAAATCAATGAAGATACAGCTCCTTCGAAACTAACTGGCAGAGAAAAATATAAGCTGTTGACAGAGAGTTTAGCAATTACTCCCCAAAGATAAACTGATGGATTGCGTGGCAGCACTGAAGGGAGCACTGAACCAGAGCTAGAAATGAGGGCAAGAAAGACGTTTCAATTGAGATTTAAACTTTAAGCAATAGCCTGTCTAAGGATAAGTAAATCAATCCATGCATTCTTCTGCTATAATAAATTTGCTCTGGAGTTAAAATGTGCAATTAACTTTAAATTACTGTCACGGGACAGTTGCATTCATCACAGATTACTACTAAGAACATTCAATACTGAGTAATGGAAAGTGTTCATACATTTTTAAAGACTCTATGAAGAGCATTTTTTACCTCTTTATTCCTTAAACTGTAAATCAAGAGGTTAAGCATGAGGATCACTAAAGTATAAAACACTGATGCCAGTTTGTCAGTTTCAAAAGAGTGAGCCGATTTGGGCTGCACGTACACGAAGAGCAGAGACCCGGAGAACCCACCACCCCGGTCAGATGAGAGTCACAGGTGGAGAAACCTTTTTTTTTTTTGGTCTTTTTGAGACAGGGTCTCCCTGTAGCCCCAGCTGTCCTGGAACTCACTATGTAGACCAGGCTGGCCTTGAACTCACAGAGATCCGCCTGCCTCTGCCTCCCGAGCGCTGGGATTAAAGGTGTGCGCCTCCACGCCCAGCGGAAAACTCTTTTTTTCATGCCTTCTGCGGAGAGCATTCGACATATGGTTAACAAAATCAGCATGTAGGACAAGAGAACTATGAGAAGAGAAGAGATTAAACTAAATGCTGAAAATAGTACAGTTAAGAATTCTGTCTCTTTGACTTGCGAGCAGATCAAAGGTAACAAGGAGACGACATCACAGTAGAAATGGCTGATGACATTGGGGCCATAGAAGGTCAATGTAAAATACTTAGTAGGGCACAGCCGAGCCTGGGAGGTACTGTAGAGGTTCGGAAGGTCCACCAGCACATGACATCGTCTCTGAGACATGATCGCACTGTAAAGCAGGGGGTTGCAGATGGCCACATAGCAGTCATAGGCCATGGAGGACAAGATTGAGAGGTCACTCACAATGAACATAATGGAGCAGGCCATCCGTGTGGCACAAGCATAATAGGAGATGGTATTTTGATCCACAACAAAATTCACCACATCTTGGGACAAATGGCTGTGGAATTTCCAAGATCAATGAAAGCCAGGTGTCTGATGAAAAGGTAAGCAGGTGTGTGTAGGCGGGAGTCCTGCTTGGTCAGAATGATCATGCCCGGGTTGCCCACCACTGTGACGATGTAGATGATGAGGAAGACCCCCAAAAGGGGCAGCTGCAGCTCAGGAAGCCTTGTGACACCCATCAGAATGAATTCATCTGGCGTTGTTGCATTGGCTTGGCCCCAATAGCGGCTTGTAAGATGTCCTTCCTGCACTGCCATCTAGAGATTGTAATGGTCATAGTTAGAATGGATCTTTTTGTTCATGAAAGAGGAAAGACAAGTGATTTTTACATTTCATTTTTGAAATAAAAATGCAGGATAATTCCAATTCCCCAAAGTAAGGAATCTGTGTGAGGTACATAAAATAACACTATATATTAAATTCAAGAATTTTCAAAGAATTAGTGTAACTACGTTGAAAACAAAGCTGTGTGAGTAATAAGATGCATCTTTAGCTCTTCACAAGACCCGCGCAGTCTTTCCTAAGTAAACTTCCATTCTATCTGGATTTCCTCATGCAGTTTTTACTTTCTTATGGACAGAGGAAGGAATAGCATGAACCCAGCGAAGCTTCAATGTTTTGATCTGCCCACCTGTACTTTTCAGACCTGGAAGTGCTCAGTGAAATCACACACTCATACAATAAATTGGATATTGTATAGTAAGAACTTAACCTTGATCAGTTTAGCCCAGTTTTTCTTGACACTACAACTGCTTTGCCATTACACTTGATTTAACAAAGAGAATCTTAGTGAAGCTCTACTAAGGTAAAAATTAAGCTAATTACATTTTATTTGATGTTTAGTGAGTATATTTTTGGTTTGAGTCGTTGTCTTTATCAGTGAACAAGGCTGCATAACATCACGTGATAATGGCCACAAAGCCCACTCACAGCCAATGTTAAATGTTCTTGGTGTTTTATTAACAAAATTATCATATTTGTGTACTTACTATGTTTTACATTAATTTTATAATTGGCTACATAACATTTTGTATATTATGCATATATTCAAATTTTAATTTTTATATATAATTTCATTTTTGATAGAAGAAAATCTCAAATTAGAATTTAAAACTCATATGATATGAATCTGTTCCTGAAAAAAAAATGCATGATTCAAGTCAATATCCAAGGATACCAATACTTAAACCTGTTACTTATTTCCTTTAATATTCTGTAAATAAGTCCTATAAAACTGTTAATTATTTGAGACTTTTATTACAGTACTTATTACTTCGTGTCTATTAAATTATGCAAATTTATAGTGGAAATTTATACTAGGTAGTACTGTGGTTTTTTAAAAAATACCTGTAGTGAATTTGTTTATGGAATAAATGTAAATAAGTCAAGAAATTATAATGGATATTGAAGTTGATTTTTCCTAATACATTTGGAATCCTTATTATTATATTGTTTATCCCCAGTGGAGGCCTGAATCTCTTTAAGCATGAGTTTAATTGGAGAAGTAATTCAATATCCAAATATTCAGTGAGATAAAAAATTCAGTGTAAAGATACGAGTTGGCAAGGCAAAGCCAGCTGTGTTATGCACAAAAATGAAGGAGAAATGTTGGGGGTTCATCCTAAGGTACAACCTGCAGGTCACGCAGCTGCAGTCTGGGGCCAGCTTGTTGCAGTTGGCTGCAATTCTAGAGGTCATAATTGTTTTCCATTTTGCCTTTCTGATTCTGGGAATGAGGTCTGGGAAAGAGAGTTACGCTGGGAACTGCGGGATTACCTCTATCTCCTCTTTAGAGATAGAAGTGGTTTGCTGTTTCTCAGTTGATTCCCACTCTTACTCAGATTCTTTCTGACCAACAGATAGAAAACACAGCCTAGCTCCTGTTGAAGCTATATTGTGAAGTCTAGGAGGTCCTGCTATGTAGAGGATGCAAAGCACCAGGTCAAGAGAAGGACTCAGAATGTCAGTGTCAATATTACCATCTTCAAGTCTTTAATGATTTCTAGGAATGATTTTACAGTTTATCAAATGTGTCTGCAATATCAGTCTTAGCTGTGATCTTCCTTTGTGAATGTGGTTTCTGAATGTCACTAATCTGGCATGAAAAATGCTTGATCTTTGAATTTTTTTTTGATGGGATAAGTTTAAAAAAATATAAAAGTTTACAACAGTATCTTCTTTAGATTCTCCAACTTGAATTTTTCTATGTTGCCTATTTAGTATTTCGAAATCAAGCAGTCAGCAGCAAACTACTCAGAAGTCATTCAACAAGAAAAAATATCTACAAATGTATGTATGCAATACCATTATATGAAAAGTCATAGAACTTTAGAAATGTTACATAAGAATACTTAAAATATTCCATTTTCAAGTATTGTCTGACATACTGTATCAAACTAGCAATGTTAAAATTCAGACTTTGTGATCCGGAGGGAAGTACATTACTTACAAGTACAAATCATATTTGTACAACTGCAAAAAATTGTATGACTTTTATTCTAAGGAAATATTTAGTACATATTGCATTAGATTTGTGTTATATTTATTGATGTTTATATGGAAGATAAATATTATTGAGAATCCCATATTTTATTTGAAAATTTAATTCTTAATTTCTAATTCTTAATTTCTAACAGGTAACATTTTTATCAATTTGTAATCTCTTTACTTTGAATTTCCATATATCATCTTCATTTCTCATAAAAAGGAGCCAGGATATCTAGTTATTTCATAGGACTTAGTGCCCTAAAACACCATATTACTCCAGGGAACTCTCATTAACAAAAGAGAAAATGCTTCATGAGACATTTTTGAGAAACTTAGCTCACATTTCCCTTTAAAATATTTATGATCATGAATTAGACATAATAGAAAGCTCCCTGTATTCAGTTGTCTTCAAATTCAGACAGTTTGTATCTACTGACCTTTAAGGAAGAATCTGATTTTCTGTTCTCATTCTGTTCGTATACTTTCTGTGCGTAGGGAGATTTTATAGCTTTCTTCCCTCTCGGTGACGCTCCCCGAGGAAATAGCATCTAATTCATTCATATCATTATGCCTAAATATTTCGAGAGAATTAAAAGTACTGCTTTGAAATTTGGTTCTAATTGTCTAGGAAACTCTACATGTTTTTCTGTGAGAAAATATAGGGAACAATTCAAAGAAAGAGCAAAAGAATAAAAATGATGTGTGCAGTTCGGAGACCTACATTATGTAAAGGCACCCACCCATGCACAAAGTCATGATTAGCGCTAACAGCTGATAGCGCAAAAAATAGTACAGCCCAATGGCCATTGTAATATAGTACATGTGGACAAATTACACATAAATGCAACCTGCTTCCTGACGCTATTGGATACTATTCAGTATAACTTACCAGAGACAACATCTACTGTTACGGTAACTACACTGTCTCTCATAACATTGTTTCAATGCTCTCTATATGACTTCCATATGTATAAGAACTGAATAAAAACTTAAATACAGTGAAACAAGTATTGAAATGGCATAAGTGGTTGAATCATTTGAAATATGTTTCACTTGTGTCTATTGGCTAATGCATAAATTAAGATAAGGAATATACTCCACCCCATAGAGATTTGCCTCAAATTGTAAATCCTACTACTCCATATCCTTTACCAGGAAATTTTGTTTAGGGAGCTGAGTGTGACTGTGATCCCAGCAATGAGAGAACAGAGTTAGGATGACCTTGAGCTGGAAGCTTGAAGTCATCCTAGGCAACACAGTAAGTTTCAATCCATGCTGGGCTATATAACACATGACTGTATAACACATGAGAGATGACAGAGACCCCTTCTCTACATCCTCACAAGCATTTATCCTTGCTTTTTTTTTTTTAAGATCTTTGCCATTATAAAAGGAATAAAATTAAATCTAAATTAGTTTTAATCTGCATTTTTCTGATGACTACAGGTGTTGAACCTTTTTTTTCCCCTCAGACACTTATGCTTCATCTTTAGAGAATTCCCTGTTCAACTCCTTGTATCACTTTAATTTCTTATGTTTAGTTTTTCCAGTTCTTTCTATCTAGAGACTAACCCTCGGAAGTATAGCTGATGCACGTCAGACTGTAAATTTTCATGTGCTTTTACTTAGTTTTATTCTTTTTATAAATATTTGTTATTTTTATTTTATGTGTATGAGTGTATTGCCTGCATGTACGTGAGTGCACCCGTGTCATGCAATGCCGCAGAGGTCAGAAGAGGGCTTCGGATTCCCCTGGACCTGGAGTTAATTTTAGGACGGTTTGTAGCCAGAGGGCTTCGGATTCCCCTGGACCTGGAGTTAATTTTAGGACGGTTTGTAGCTGCATGTGGGTGCTGGGAATCGAACTGGGGTCCTCTGCAAGAGCAGTCAGTGCTCTTAACTGCTGAACCATCGCTCCAGCCCCAGTTTTATTCTTCTGAATACTATGGGATTTAATTGAAATTAATAAACTGTTTTCTTAATTCCTTTTAATGAAATAATGTGTTTTCAATGAACTTTTCCTTCTGCCTGCTCATTTTTGTGACACATGAATTTCAGTGTAAGACATTTTAACACTCATGAACTTCTCAAAAGTGGAACAATTTTAAAGAATGTTCTCAAAGGATCAACTGAGATGTGTGCTTGGTCTGAAATAATTCTCACTTTCATAACCGTTTTGACAGCTTCCTGTAACAGTTTTGTTTCTCAGGATGCAAATCCATGTGTTTAGCATGAAATCCTAATATCTTGACCAAACACTCACCTTCTCTTGCACAGAGTACTAAGAGTGTGGCGGTGTGGGGATGTAACGAAGATATCATATGTAGTGTTTTGCTGTCAGAAGGAAGGCACAGGTGCATAAGCCTTTCTAGCTGTTGCTGAGTGTATTGAGGGACAACACAGCTAATTAACATGCAATGAACAGTATTTAGAAAGTGATCATAGCAATGGCCCCAGAGGTTAAAAGCAAAAGCTTATTCTTGGAGATATCTGAATCACAGCTTTAAAAAATGGCAGAACAGGGATTGGAGAGATGGCTCAGTGGTTAAGAGGACTAGTTGCTCTTACAGAGGACC
>NW_008339464.1:44282-46786 GCF_000622305.1 Nannospalax galili | reverse complement strand
CTTAATTCCTTTTAATGAAATAATGTGTTTTCAATGAACTTTTCCTTCTGCCTGCTCATTTTTGTGACACATGAATTTCAGTGTAAGACATTTTAACACTCATGAACTTCTCAAAAGTGGAACAATTTTAAAGAATGTTCTCAAAGGATCAACTGAGATGTGTGCTTGGTCTGGGAAATAATTCACTTTCATAACCGTTTTGACAGCTTCCTGTAACAGTTTTGTTTCTCAGGATGCAAATCCATGTGTTTAGCATGAAATCCTAATATCTTGACCAAACACTCACCTTCTCTTGCACAGAGTACTAAGAGTGTGGCGGTGTGGGGATGTAACGAAGATATCATATGTAGTGTTTTGCTGTCAGAAGGAAGGCACAGGTGCATAAGCCTTTCTAGCTGTTGCTGAGTGTATTGAGGGACAACACAGCTAATTAACATGCAATGAACAGTATTTAGAAAGTGATCATAGCAATGGCCCCAGAGGTTAAAAGCAAAAGCTTATTCTTGGAGATATCTAAATCACAGCTGTAAAAAATGGCAGAACAAGGACTGGAGAGATGGCTCAGCAGTTATGAGGACTGGTTGCTCTTGCAGAGGACCTGGGTTTGGTTCCCAGAACTCACATGGTGGCTAACAACCATCTGTAACTCCAGTTCCAGGGAGCCAATGCCCTCTTCTGACCTCCTCAAGCACTGTACGACATAGGTACACTTACATGCATGAAAGCAATACAGTCCTACATATAATTTAAAATAATAAATAAAACATTTTTAAAATGGCAGAGCATTGTAGAAAAGGTGTCTCAAATATTGGACTCCCGAAAGGACAGTCTTTTGGGGCTTGGGAGAGGATTCAGCAGTTAACAGTGCTGGCTGCTCTTCCAGAGGACCAGGATTCAGATCCCAGTACCCACGTTGAGCAGCTTACAACCACTTGTAATTACAGCTTCAGGGGAGACCAAGGCCTTGTCTTGCCTCTGCAGGCGCCTCCACTCACATGTACATTTGCACACAGCACACACACACACACACACACACACACACACACACATAATTTTTAAAACACAATAAATTTTTCAGAGAATAAGCACACTTTTTAAGTCATCACCATCTACCAGTATTGAAAAATTGATCTCAGAATTTGTTAATTTCTTACGTGATACTGTGATGATGAGATACATGAATTATAAGTTATAGGCAAGAGTCTAAAATTTATTAAAATAAAATAGAAATATTTATAGGCATATACTCTTAAGTAAATAAATTTTATTTTACTGAACCCAATCTCAAACAAAATCTAAATTTGGTTCTCAAAATTGAAGCCTCTCTCTAAAATAACTGCCTCTTTTTGATAGTACTGAGATCCTCAAAGGAGACATTGAAAGTCACTAAAATCAGAGACAACCAAATTTAATCTTTTTTTAGTAAAATTTCACTTTAGACAGAATGAGATTTAATGACAAATAAAGGTGAAAACTCAGTTTGGTGGGACACAGGTGGGCAATGCAGGGAAAAAGAGAGGAAGGGTACGATGAAGCTACATTATTGCCATGATGGGAATCGATACAGTGAGACATTAATTTGTAGAATAAATTATAGACTTTCATGATAGACTGCATCCTCAAGCATTTAGGACAAAAGAAATGAACACTGTAGAGGCAAGCTGTGTTTTCTCTCCAATGGTTGGTGGGGGCAGTCCGAGCCGTACTCTTGAACACGCACGCCAAAGAAACACAAATCAACACCATCAATCTCTTCGAAGGTAAGAGGGCCTTGGTTTGGCATGGAAAGGATTCTGCCATCTCTCCACTGTCTACAAACCTCACTTTCATGGCCGGGTTTCACTTCCACAGTCTTGTCGGAAGCATGAACATCCCTAACAGTGACCTCTCCTGACTCAGGGTGACTCTGTTTCTTCAGAAAGTCATTCACACGATTCTCCAGAAAGGTACCAAGTCTGGTAGATGGCAACCTTTTAGCAGAAAACTTATTTTCTTTCCTAGTTCATGCAGTTTTCTTTAAACAGCCATCACAGACAAACCCAGCTGGCCAGATAATCTCATGGTAAATGACACAGATCTGGGACATTTTTCTTCCACTTTCTGTACATTCAGCAAACAGTTCAGGATACAGTGTGTCGTTTTTCCTCTGGGAAAACTGTTCTTTATTTGTTGTAGTTTGAGGCTGGGAAGGATCATCCCCAAAGAAATGCTCCCCTTGGATTTCAGTGAAACACTGCTCACAGAAATGATACCTATTGCAAGAAGGCCATACTGTGGTGAACTGTTCTGGTAACTGCAGTAAGCGGCATCAGGAGGGATTCTTGTGTAACTGTTTGCCATAGCAACAGAATGTCTGTGGCAGGAACTCCAACTTTTTGCCACAATATTTCAAGGCTTTGCATGACAGGGTCAATTTATTGTACAAACACCTCAGACAGCTTGGAGCAGTACTTACATACCCTTGAAGTTTTGTATATAACCAGGCAGTTTTTGTTTTTTGTTTT
>NW_008339464.1:39858-44201 GCF_000622305.1 Nannospalax galili | reverse complement strand
AACTTACTATGTAGACCAGGCTGGCCTTGAACTCACAGAGATCTGCCTCTGCCTCCAGAGTGCTGGGATTAAAGGCGTGCGCCACCACGCTCGGCAGCCAGGCAGTTTTTAAAATAAATAATTTATTGAGAATTTCATACATGCATAATAAGGAATTTTAATCAAATCCATGCCCACTCCCTCCCCTCCAACTCCTCCCATATCTTCCCATCACTTTTTTTTTTTTTCTGATAACTTCATGTGCTCTTTCTTCTTCTTTGATTGATTTACTTATTTTTATGGGGCTTTTGGCTACTCTAACATTCCCCCCTCTGAAGAGGGAACCCTAAAATCTTTTAAGGATTAGATACAAGCTCCCAAACACTTTCCACATTTTGACTTTAAGCCAAGAAACCGGCTACTTTTCTTTGGGGCCTTTTTACCCTAACTGCCTAGCCAATTCCTACCTCCTATTCTTATCATGCCATCCTCTGAAGCGGTTACCCAAATTGCCAATAGGGAATCTGGACGCAGACTGCTCTGGCTTCTTCCATGCTGAACAGGGACGCAGGGTGAGGCAATTGGAGTGCCCTTCAGTGGGGCTATCTAAAAGACTCCCAAATGACTCCCTGCTAGGCACGCAGGGTCCTAGCCCATAGGCAGGTTAAGAGCGCCAGACTGAGTGAACTGTTCATGGTGCTGAAGAGGAGAGGTTTGCCAGGGTCCAATATGGGACCACGGCAACTCTTATCTCAAGGAGGAAAAGAAAGTCTTTGAATTGTGAATAGGCGATGTGAAGAAGTAAAGGCAAGAGTAATTAGCATTACAAGTTCTAGACTGAGAACTAGGAAAAAGTCAAAACAGGGCAATTTTCAAATGCTCATATTGGAATTTCTTGACAAGGGCTTCCAAAAGCATCCCTTTATTGGGTTCCTCCTCATTTTTTTTTTTTTTTGTCTGCCAAGGCTGGACTCTAGAGTGATGGATTAAGGATTTATTTTCAGGTACTTTGATAGCTGTTGGAGTGGTTAGAATCAGTGTCAGTTCCCTCTCAAGGGCTTCTAGATAGGGGAAGAAAATGAATTTATCCTTCATTTTAGAACACTAGCTCACAACCAGGCATTGTTAAACATAAGCCAAATGTCAAATACCTATTGCCAGGGCTCTTGATACTGTCTAGTGTCTAACTTCCTCTTGATGGTAGAAAGATCCATGGGGCTCTTCACAATATCAAAGTAATCCTAGAAGCTGGGGATTGACAGGCTGACAGAATTCTGGGTCCTGACAGGAAAGTGCTTCGTGTTGACATCAGAGTTTGTTGTCGTTCTTCTGGTTTGAAAATCCTTTTCTTTGACTGGGCTGGAGATAGAGAGGGCTGGGTCACTGGAGTGCCTGGCTGGTCTTTCTCCTATTTTCTTTCATATTTTTCCAAAATCCATACTCCTCTCTTCTGTTTCTCTAGGCTCCAGTTTACAGTCTTCGGTTTTAGTCCTGTGGATCTCCTCGGGTCCAGTGCCTGCTGGTTCGGGGTGATCCACCTCCACTTGGACTTCTCAGAAAGAGTCTGAGAATCCACTTCTGTGCTACTGGTAGATGGAGGGGTGGGGTGTTGGAGACCTGGTCTTCCGTGCTTACAGCTGGCTGAGAAAGCTGAGCTGAAGCTGTGGAGGCAGCAGTGGTGCCGTTGGGGTAGGAACCGAGGCTGCTGTACTCCACTGTGAGCAAGGCTGTTTCTAGGACTGGTCAGTTGAAGGAGCAGCAGGAAACGAAGGCTGTACTTGGGGAGGAAGCTGTGTGGTTGGTAGTGTAGGTGTCTGTCTTGAGGGAGGATATAGAGCCTGGGGGTGTGGCACAGGTGGCTCCTTTGAAACCCTGGAGGCATTATAGGAGAGTTCACTAGGCAGGAAGAACTGGACATTTGTGCTTGAGACTGGTGCCTTTCCCCTGGATGGAGCCAAAGGCATATTTGTTATATTCATTCCCTGGGGTGGGAACTGAGTCTGGGAGAGGGACTGATTCTGCCTGAAAGGCACGCAGGGTCCTAGCCCATAGGCAGGTTAAGATCGCCGGACTGAGTGAACTGTCCATGGTGCTGAAGAGGAGAGGTTTGCCAGGGTCCAATATGGGACTAGGGCAAATTCATCTGGCTGAACTGTTTCAAACCAGGTTGTGGAGTTATCTCAGGCATCATCTGGTTTGGCACGCTGCCACAGATCACAGCTGGGTCAGGTAGAGGGCCATTAGAAGTCATTCCTGGTTGTGGCCATCCCATGCGAGGCCCTAGATTCATGGAAACTGGTACCAGGTGGCCCCAACCCTCCCTCAGACTTCTCAGCCCCCTCTTCCAGGGCCCCCACCTGCAGCAGTACAAATGGCAATGCAAATTCAGAGGGCAGCAGAGACACAGCACCAGACGGCCTGTGTGCAAATTTTTCAAAGGCCAATCCAACACCAGATGCCCCAAATGACTCCCATGACCCCTATGGGCATGAACCCACCTCCCATGGCCAGAGGTCCCAGTGGGCATTTGGAGCCAAGGATGGGGCCCACAGGAACGCAGCAGTAGTCACCCTGAGCACAAGGAGGCTTGCCTCACCCCCAGAAGATACATTTTGGAATCAAGGCCAGCCATAATGTCAGTAGCCCAGCATGATCAGCACTTGAACATGGCTCCACAATCAGGACTGGACCAAGTAGGTGTGAGCCCACTCAAACCAGGCACTCTGTCTCAACAAGCCTTACAAAACCTTTTGCAGACTCTCAGGTCTCCTAGCTCTCCCTTACAGCAGCAAGGGGTACTCAGTATCCATCAGGCCAACCCCCACCTCTTGGCTGCGTTCACCAAGCAGCAGGCTGCCAAGAATGCCAACTTTAATCCACAACCTCTCCCTGGACAACCTGGAATGCCTCAGGGACAACCAGGGCCGCAACCACACAACATGCATGGTCAGCAGGATGTCTACTCTAACCCAGCTTTGCAGAACATGAATCCTAGAAAGGCAGGTGTCCAGAGAGCTGACTTGCCCCAGCAGCAACTCCAGGCACCCATGGGAGGAATGAGCCCCCAGGCACAGCAAATGAACATGAGTCACAACACATTGCCGTCACAGTTCTGAGACCTCCTGGGATGACAGCAGGTGCAGCAGCAGTAGCAGCATGGAACAGGGCCGGGAATCAGGCCTGGGATGGCCAAGCACAGCCAGTTCCAGCAGGCCCAAGGAGTTGGCTACCCAGCATAGCAGCAGCAGCAACAAACGCAGCAGATGCTGCAAGGGAATATGGGACAGGTCAGTCAGCTCCCCAGGCCTTGGGAACAGAGGCAAGAGCCAGTTTGCAGGCCTATGAGCAGCGAGTTCCTCAGCAATACATGGGGTCTCCTGTGCTGCTCAACCCTATGAGCCCCCAACAACATATGCTTCCAAATCAGGCCCAGTCCCCACACCTACAAGGCCAGCAGATCCTTAACTCTTTCTCCAATCAAGTGTGCTCTCCCCAGCAGACAGCCTTTTTCCATGGCCACAGTCCCCAACCCACCCCCCACTCACCCATTCTAGCCCGTCCCAAGGACACAGCCTCATCCTTCACACCTGAAACAAGGGCATCTTACGAGCCTGGACCAGAATTCAATGCTTTCTCATCTCCCTAGCAATCCAGGCCTGGCAAACCCCCACAGTGCAAGTGCCATGGACCGGGACCGAGCACCCAAAACACAGACTTGAATTTAAACCTCTCACAGAGTACACTAGACATGCGCTAGAGACATACGCTAGTATTTGGGGAGCAAAACATAGTTTCTCTTAAGAAGACATTTTGTACTGAAAACAATTTTTCGAATCTTTCTTAGCCTAAAAGACAATTTTCCTTGGGACATGTAAGAACTGTGCAGCAGCCTTTGTGTTTTGAAGCAAACACCCAAGATGAACCTGAGGGTTAATGGAGTACAGAGTGTATTTTCGTTGTGGCTGCTCACCCCAGCCTTTGTTCCCCTTGTGTGTGTTGTCCAAGTGTGTACTGGGAGACAGCTGAGGCCTGAGGCCGGCTAGACACTCCTGCCTTGCATCTCCAATAGGTTTTATTTTTTTAATTAATGAAAATATGTTACTGGTGCAGATGATTGACATTTTTACCCATTTTCCTCACCTTATAGAAGGATTTTCCAAAAAGAACACCCACATGGCAGCTAACAACCATCTGTAACTCCAGTCCCAGGGGATCCGACAGCCCCTTCTGACCTCTGCGGGCACTGCATGACATGGGTGCACTTACCTACATGCAGGTAATACACAAATACATATAAAATAAAAACGATAAATAAAATACTTAAAAAAACATTTCTAAACCAGAGTACAAAAGGGATTAATGTT
>NW_008339464.1:33421-39306 GCF_000622305.1 Nannospalax galili | reverse complement strand
TATTTATTATATATTTGTTTATTTTGGGCATCATACCGAAAGCTCAAGTTACAGAAGCAAAAATCAATAGTGTTATCTCAAACAAAAATGTCCTTCCCAGAAAATGAGACAGTCAACAAAATGAAAGACGACTTCGGAGTAGGAGAATAATTCGATTAGGAGAAAAGATGACAGTAGCTATTGTGACAGGAATTAAGCAATTCTAAACAGAGACACTTGTATCCATCCCTTTGGCTGACAGGATATTTTTTAAAAGACTCTGAGGAAATGGACATTCTACAAGGAAAGAAAGAAAAGCATGAACCTGATGCAAGTAGGAGGATAGATTTATCTCCCAGAAACAGGTCTCACACAGGTCTGACAGTCAGATCGGATCACTCTGTAGGAGAGACTGAAAATGATTGGCTCAGTGGTGGGCATGAGTTCACTTTGACCACGTATGCTTAGCTCTGCATACCTCTTCCCCTCTATTCAGCCTCATCTCAGGACCCTAAAGGTGGATTACTTTATTTGTTCTTCTTCCCAGAGTTACCGTACTAAATAAATTCCCTACTCTGCTCTTCACTGTTACCTGTCTCTTTAATCGGTCTATTAAGGATGGGCGGCCACGTTCCGCTTGTAGGGCTGGCAGAACTGAAGATCTGACCTTAACTTTTTATTGTTTAATTTATTTTTATTTTATGTGTATTGTATTTTGCCTGCATGTATGTGAGTGCACCATGTGAGTGCAATGACCATGGAGGCCAGGAGAGAGCATTGATCCCTTGGAACTGGAGTTATGACCCAAGGGGGGCACCACCATGTGGGTGCTGAGCACCAAACCTGGATCCTCTGCATTAGCATCCAGTGCTATTGACCACTGGCCCATCTCTCCAGCCCCCACCCCCTAACAACTTTTGAAACATGTCTATATCTAAAATATATTAGGAACTCACAAAACCTAAATGAAGAAAAGGAAATACCCAGATTTCAGAACTAAGGAAATCAACTGTATAGGTATTTCTCAAAAATATAATAATGTCTAATTTATTATATGTAATGAAGAAGTGCTTAATGTCACAAGTCATCAGAGACACAAAAATATAGGCCACAATGTGACCTCACACACTTTTGGATGGAGTAAGAAGAAGAGAAAATTTAACTAGTGTTGGCAAAGGTGTTCTGGAAAGAAAACTTCTGCAGTTTTTGCAGAAATTCAGATGGGTATAATCATTATACCCATCTAACCATTATGAAAAAGAAAGCAATGGGGAAATGACTAAAAGTAGAAACTGTCTATATTGCTTAGTCTTTCTTTTACATATATTTCCCCCCCCCTTTTTTTTTCTCATTGCAGCTGGTTTGTTTGTTAGTTTGTTTGTTTGAAGCAGGGTCTCCCTGTAGCCCCAGCTGTCCTGGAACTCACTATGTAGAGCAGGCTGGCCTTGAACTCACAGAGATCCGCCTGCCTCTGCCTCCCAAGTGCTGGGACTACAGGCATGCGCCACCACGCCTGGCATATTTCCCCTTTTTATTAGCGTATGTTTTATACAAAATAATGGGCTTTGTATTACAGCATTATGATGCTTTCTTGCATGTATATAATATGTTTTAATCATACTGTGATGTTCTCCCTAGCACATATAATGTGTTTTAATCATACTGTGATGTTGTCCGTAGCCAACAGCTCTTACAGGTTACTACATATTTAATGTGAAAAATAAATATGAAACCTTTAGTGGGATCATGATGATTTTATTTAAAATGTCATGATGAATATGACAGTTGTCCACTTTGTAGGGATAAAATCGATGCCATGGCATTTTCCATTTTATACATCACTATTTGACTCTGTAACTGAGTGAAGCAGGCCTTATAAACCCCTCAGGTCTCCCTGGAATGGTTGAGATCATTTATGCTGTTTGTTTCATTCTGTCATCTGCCTCTACATCTTCTCACACTGGGGAATAGTTCGTGTAACAGCAATGCAATTTTATTTAAAGACTCTCAGATGTTTTAGGTCTGATAAACTGAACAAATTATGATATTGCCTCTGGGAACCTCAAAAATAGAGAGGGAAACCATAAATTCTCCCTCTCCAAAGGGAAAGGAAAGATAATTTAGGAGAAGGAAATCGAACCGTGTGGGCGGTGAGTGTTAAGAAATAGTCATACATTGTAAGGTGACCCAGGTCTGGAACTCTTCTCTCATTCTCAGACTGTTTTGATTCTTCTTTTTTTTTAATGTATACTTTTATTGAATTCTCATGCATTTCATACAATACATCCCAATCATATCTATACTCTCTCTCCTATCTACACCCTCCTGCAGCTGGCCCACAGGGTTTCATGCATTCTTTTATATACGTTGAGGCCCATCCAACCAAGCCTGTGCTCCAAGTTGTCCCTCAGCAAGTTGAGTTCATCCACTGGTGGCTGGTCTAACATCACCCCCTTAGAGAAAATCAACTCTCTGTCACCCAGCAATTATCAGCTGCCTGTAGTTCTCCTGCTAGGACTGGGGCCTGCTGCCCATTTCCCCAGTGCTATGCTGGGTTTTGTCTGATTGATTTTGCAGGCATCCTGTGCATGCTGTCACAATTGGTGTAGGTTCATAAGAGCAAGTTCCCAGAAACCTGAAAGACTGTCTCCCCATAGTTATGTACTACCCCTGGCTCTCTCAATCTCTCTGCCCCCTCCTCACAATGGTTTCTGGGTCCTGAGGTTTAATATAAGTCCCATCCAGGGACAGGCACTCCGAACGCTTCCATTCTTTACACTTTGACCAGCCGTGGCCCTCTGTTTTCGTGGCCCTCTGTTTTCGTGGCCCTCTGTTGCATGAGGAAGTTGTTTGTAAGAGCTGATGCTTTTCAAGGACACTACAAAAATTCAGCTATCTTCTTTGTTAATTACTAGCTTCTGCCTGTGTACTTTCTTTGAAAAAAGAACAAAGTTCTATGATCTTAAAAGATTCCTAATACCCCTTTGAGAGTTGAATGAAACATTTAGATATTGGAAATAAAAAAGGGGGTCAGAAAAACTAAAAATCTACCCATGACCTCCTCAGAATTATTAAGATTAAGCTTTCCAGATATAAATATAGTATTTCCAGTTTCATTTGGTTTTCAGGTAAATGACAAGCAATATTTAGAACCTGTTCAACATTTATTAAATGAAACATAATTTTAATATGAATATATAAATTGCTCATTTAAAACAGAGCATTTTAAGTATTTTGTGGGAATTTCATAAAGTATAAAAAATTTTTATTTACAAATGCCACATGCATAAACATGTAGAGGCTTTTATCATTTGTTTGGCTGTCCTTTGATGCCATTTATTTCTGGATTGTTTTTCTTATGCTAGATACTATAAACATTGTGAAAATGGAAACAGATTAATTTTAACAGTTATGAAGTTTGGGAGTAATTAATTCCTAGAAGATATGAACATACACAAAGTTTGAAAAATAAATCACTCCTCATAACTTCTGTACTCTGTCTGCCCTCATCCTTAGCTCTAAGTGAGGCTATTTTGTATGTGTATATTAAGATATTCAAAAGACACCAGGAATAAACATAATGAACATTGTCATGCAAGATGACAAGAACGTTAATAAACCTAGACTTCTTCAGAGGGATATAATAACTGACATAGGAAATGAAGTCAGACTCAAGAAACAAACCAGAGGAATTATCAACACAATGTAAACACAGCAAAGTAAAACTAAATGGATACTGAAGTTCTGAATTCTTTTGCTCAGTCCAATACATACCATAATCCTAAAGTAATATAGCAGGTTTGCTGACTGGGAAAACTTAAAATAAGAGTTTCAAGAAGAGATAGGCTTTTGGTTCCTATTTATGAGTCAGGAAAGGTCTTGAAGCAAGAGTTGGGCTCAATGAAGAGCTTACAGAAAACTTCCACTAGGAAGAAGGCATCAAGGTTTCCCAGCAGTATCTGATCATCTTGCCCCTCTGGTTTCATGCCCTGATCAGAAAGAAAAATTAGACACCAATAAAGACTGAATCCTGGGTCTGGAGAGATGGCTCAGCAGTTAAGAGCACTGACTGCTCTCGCAGAGGACCCAGGTTCGAGTCCCAGCACCCACATGGTAGCTAACAACCATCTGTAACTCCAGTTCATGGGGGGCGGATCCAATGCCTTCTTCTGACCTCCGTGGGCACTGCACAACACAGTTGCACACACACATACAGGCAATACACTCATACACATAAAATAAAAATAATAGATAAAATATTAAAAGAAAGACTGACTCCTAGGAGTATGGCCAAACACTGCAGATGGCCATAAACAGTGCTTTGCATTGTTCTAGACTGTGCTTTTAGAGCTTTTGATGCTCTTCCAGAAATTTCTACCTGAAGTTTGGGTGGGGTAACTCTCTAATGCTGCAAATGGAAGTTACATATCTCCACGTCTTACTGGGGCAATACTGACTGTGGAGGAAAGTGCATTCAAGATTAGACTGCGTTAGTTTCTATACTGTCAGTCAGAAAAGCTCAATCTGTTTTACTCACTTTCCTTGTTAATTTCATTAAATGGAAGAAAGGCATTTATTACTGAAATACTGAAACGTAATGTTATGCTCTTTACTTCACGGTAAAACTCTAGAAACGGGCTGGAGAGATAGCTCAGTGGTTAAGAACACTGGTTGTTCTTGCAGAAGACCCACGTTTGAATCCCAGCACCCACATGGCAGCTAACAACTGTCTGTAACTCCAGTTCCAGGGGATCCAACAGCCTCTTCTGACCTTGGGGGGCATTACACAACAGAGGTGCACTTACCTAAGTGCAGGCAATACACACATATAAAAAATAAAAAAAATAGGGGCTGGAAAGATGGCTCAGCGGTTAAGAGCACGAACTGCTCTTGCAGAGGACCCAGGTTCCATTCCCAGAACCCACATGGCAGCTAACAACTGTCCATAACTCCAGTTCCAGGGGATCAGACACCCTCTTCTGACCTCACGGGCACTGCACGACAGGCGTGCATTTACATACATGCAGGCAATAACACGCATACACATTAAATAATAAAATTTTATAAAAAATAAAATAAAAAACTCTAGAAACAATTTAATCATTAATATAAAGTACAATAAGTACTCAAATGTTGAAATTACCAACACATCCAACTTCATAATGATATATAAAACATATAAAATGCACAATATATAAAATAAAGTACATAAAGTTAAATATTCAAAGTCCATGTATATAAACATAAACCATGTATAATAATAGGAATAGATCCACATTTTGTGTATTTTGAAGCCTATACTAATTGAAGATTTTCATTTTTATGTAAAAAAAAAAGTTCTAGTTCCTCAGTTAAGGTTGGGGCTTCTAAGTCATCTTATGAAATGCAGAAAAATTTTTTAAAAGTATATTGTAAAAAAAAAAAGAAGTTATTGCTGGGCGTGGTGGCACACGCCTTTCTTCCCAGCACTCGGGAGGCAGAGGCAAGGCTACAGGGAGACCCTGTCTCAAAAAGACCAAAAAAAAGAAGTTATGCATTCAACTGGGGAAATAAACGTGAATATTTATTTAGCGTGGAATACTTTGGAATTCATTTGTAAACAAGTGACTTTTCAAAACATTTTATTAGTGAAATTTCAGACTCAGTTTCACGTACTGGAGAATCAGTTTCACATACTGGAGAATAAGGTTGTTGGGAGACCCTGTCTCAAAAAGACCAAAAAAAAGAAGTTATGCATTCAACTGGGGAAATAAACGTGAATATTTATTTAGCGTGGAATACTTTGGAATTCATTTGTAAACAAGTGACTTTTCAAAACATTTTATTAGTGAAATTTCAGACTCAGTTTCACGTACTGGAGAATCAGTTTCACATACTGGAGAATAAGGTTGTTGTTTTTTTTTCTG
>NW_008339464.1:17004-33301 GCF_000622305.1 Nannospalax galili | reverse complement strand
GGCCCCCCCCCCGGTTTTTTTTTTTTTTTTTTTTTCAATCTCCTCCCTCCTGATAGTATCTTACCTTCTGATTCTGCGAGCCATATGTCGGACGCACCGCAGAAGGCAGGGGGAAAGCTTTCTCCACCTGTGGTTCTCATCTGACGGTGGTGGTAGGTTCTACGGGACCCTGCTCTTCAGGTACTTACAGCCCAAATCCGCTCACTCCTTTGAAAAGCATAAAATAGCGTCTGTGTTTCACACTCTAGTGATCCCCATGTTTAACCCCTTGATATACAGCTTTAGAAACAAAGAGGTTAAAAAATGCCTTTCTAAGAGCTTTAAGAATCAATGTAAAGTTTGTATTTAATCTTTACTATGGAATGATTGTGTAATAAAATGTGATAAACGCAGTATCACTTAATACTATTTTCATCATATAGCACTATATTTCATTTGCTCCATAGGGGAAAATTATATTACAGAGAACAATGGACTGTGATCCTTCTAGTCACACAAATCAATTCTTATATTTAAAAACGTCAATTGGATGGTCGCTTCCTCCCCCGTTTTTCTTGTTTCTGATTTCCTGATCTTTAGTGTTCCCACTGAACACAATATTTCACCAAAAGCAGCGCATATTTACACATTAGTGAGCTGTGCATTTCGGGGGTCTTGTTTGGTTCTTTCTTCTGCTTTGCTTTAATGGACACTAGTCTTCTTAATATTGTTTTGTGTATTCCGAACTTTAAAAAAGTAGTGTAGGAGCTGGAGAGATGGCTCAGTGGTTAAGAGCACTGGTTGTTCTTGCAGAAGACCTGCGTTCAAATCCCAGCACCCACATGGCATCTAACAACTGTAACTCCAGTCCCGGGGGATCTGACAGCCTCTTCTGACCTCCACGGGCATTGCACACCATGGGTGCACTTACTTACATGCAGGCAATACACGCATACACATAAAATAAAAATAATAAATAATAAATTGTTTAAAAAAAAAGTAGTGCAGAAAAGATTAGTCTCTAATGTAGAGCAAGTCTTTGGATTCTGTGTTTTTCATTTCTCCACCTTTCTTCCATCTTATAGATCTTTTAATTTAGTTAGAGAATTTAATTGATTTAGATTTAAAATAATTATAGATAGAAGTGGGTCAGCGGTTAAGACCACTGGCTGCTCTTGCAGAGGACCGGGGTTTAGTTCCCAGCACCCACATGGCAGCTAACAACAGTTTGCAATTCCAGCTCCAGAGAATCCCAATCCAGGCACCCTGCCTTGACCTCAGTACCAAAAACTGCCTCACATTCTCCTTGACCTCAGTAGCAAAAGCTTCCTCACATTCTTCTGTTTAAAAATAAATCTCAAATAGCAGCAACTTTTCTTTGAATGAAACAAAGCAAAGCAAAACACTCATTAGTATAAATGCTACAATATTCATTTTCTTATCACAAATAATAGGTAAATACAGAAACACAAATATGTGACTCCATTCAGTAGATCCTGAATTGATAATGATAACAGAATGAACAGGAAGCACCTAAAAATAACTCTTACAGATGTGTTAAGTCTGCTGATTTACTGTGAACATAAATATCAGGAAGAACAAAGTAATGATTCAGCTAAAGTTTAACGAGCTTTTACAAGAGGAAAATAAAATATTATGAGCAAATATTTACTGAATGACAGTAACAACACATTATGATCACACACTGAAAAGTGACAACTTAAGTCACATAAAATCAATCTAAAAATTAAGACAGAGAGCCCACATATATTATATATTACATATGCCATAGAATTATATATATGTAAATCAATATCTGTATATCTTTCTATATTATGAAATAAATCCATGGAAAACACTTCAGTGTTTAACAAACACATTTTTGAGTTTGAGATTTTGTCGGTTTGTTGGTTATCTATGAGACAGGGTCTCCCTGTAGCCCTAGATGGCCTGGAACTCACTATGTAGATCAGAACGGCTTAGATACCATATCATACATCAAAGAAGAATGAGGAACAGAATGAACCTGGAGAGATGTTGCCCACCATGTTTCCAAAACTTTATTATTATTTTTCATCATTAATTATTACTTTATGGGGCTGGAGAAATGGCTCAGCGGTTAAGAACATTGACTGTTCTTGCAGAAGACCCAGGTTCGAATCCCAGCACCCACATGGCAGCTAACAACTGTCCATAACTCCAGTTCCAGGGGATCTTCTGTCCTCCATGGACATTGCACAACACGGGTGCACTTACCTACATGCAGTCATAACACTCATACACATGAAATAAAAATAATAAATAAAATATTAAAAATTATTACTTTATAATCATGAGTTTTTTAATTTTTACAAATTTCCTATACTATATTTTGATCACATTTGACCCCCTCCTTGACTGCACTCTTCTTAGAAACCCTATCTGTCATATATATTACACTGTCGTACATATTAAGGGCTGCTGAGTCAAGTTTGTATCCTGGAATGTCCTTTTGTGTGCATCCATCCACTGGAGCCTGGTTAATTGTATTTACCATCACACACCTAGAGAAAAACCAATTAGAACCAAATAGCACTGCATTCATCCCTCTGTTTTTGGACCATTTCCAGTCCCCCTCACTGCTCCAGTGCCCAGGCCTTCTGTGCTAGCTGGTAAGAACCAGCCCATTGCCAATGATCCCTGCGTTATGGGGGGCAGAGCCTTGAAACAGGTGTTTGATTTAGGGATAAGCACTCTGAAACCTGTTTGTGCTGGCTAATCCTGGGTGTCAATTTGACTGGATCTGGGATTAACTGAAATGAGAGCGATCTTCTTGATTGGATCATCTGAAGCTGGAATACACGCCCTACATGTGGGTGTTACCTTCTGATGGCAGCCCATATAAAAGGCAGACGAGAACTCCTGGCTTCTTGCTGCTTGCCTTCTCTCTTGCTGGTGAGTTCGTCTTGCTGCTGTAGACTGAAGACTAACTGATCTTTTGGAATTCATCAGACCTTCAGTGCCAGATCGGGACTACTGAGACACCCAGCCTCGTGGACTGAGCGACTACGGATTCTCAGCCTCTCCAGTGTGGTGCAGCCATTGTTGGACTACTCGGACTCTATCCTGTGAGCTGAGCTGATAAATCTCTGTACATATATATCCATTCTACCGGTTCTGTTTCTTCGGAGAACCCTGACTGATACAGATGCATAAACAACAGTTGTTTAAAGAAGTTTTCTTTAGTGGTGTAGCCACTTGTAAGTAGCCCATGTAAGTAGCCTTGTGCTCATGCTCCTGTAAACAACCCTAATTAAACTCACTGATTCACCAAACTAGACTTGGGTGGAACTGTTTCTTTGGTCTGTTGTGGATTTTTTTAAGGATTTAATTTTTGTTTTTATTTTATGTGTATGAGCATTTTGCCTGCATGTATGTAAGTGCACCCATAAGTGTAATGCCCTTAGAGGTCAGAAAAGGGTGTCAGATACCCTGGAACTGATTTACAGACAAGTGTTAGCTACCATGTGGGTGCTGGGAACCAAACCTGGGGCCTCTACTAGAGTAGCTAGTGCTCTTAACCACGGAGTCATCTCTCCAGCCCCTTTTATTTGTTTTTTTGAGACAGGATCTCATGTAGTCCAGGCTGACCAAAAATTGCTATGTCATGGAGGGTGAACTTGAAATTCTGTTCTTTCTGCCTTTCCTCCTCAGTGCTGGGGTTATAGGCATGTGACACCACCATGCCCAGTTTATGTGGCTCTGAGGGTGACACTCAGGGCCTCATACATGCTAAGCAAGTACTCTATCAATTGAACTACATCGCAGCCCTTGGCTGTTTTGAGACAAGGTCTCACTAGGTAACTCAGGCTGGCTTTGAACTATGTAGCCCAATCTGGCCTTGAACTCATAATCTTCGTCCTTGACTTCTGAAGTACTAGGGTTATAGGCCACCATCCCAGCCCTGCAGTTTCTATTTTACTCTCAGAGGCAAACCTCTTCATGGAAGGTACTCATATTAAAAACAGCTTATTCAACCAACTGTCCAAGTCAGATAAACACAAATTGACTCTTACGCTTTGGTTTGGTTTTCTGAGTGTGTGTATGTGTGTGTGTGTGTGTGTGTGTGCATGTGTTGTGATCATATGTCATGCTCGGGCGTCTCCCTCTACAGTTCTCTACCTTATTTTTAGAGACAGGGTCTCTCTGTGAACCTGGAGCTCACCACCGGCTAGGCCGCCTGCCCAGCAAACACCAGGAGTCTTCCTGTCTCCTCTTCCCAGGATGTGAGGATACAGACACACCACATTTTTTACATGGGTTGCTAAGGTTTGACCTCGAGCCTTCATGCTTCTATGGCAAGTACTTTTCTGACTGAACTGTCTCTCCAGCCTCTAAATGACTCTTCAAAGTCAAGGCCTAGAAGTTACTGTCCCTGAAGGAGTTGATAGCCCCCAAATCTTCTCAGAGCCCTTACTATCAACCCCCAATAAATGATCCCAAATAAAAGTCTCCAAGAACCACTTCATGGTTTAGGCACGAGAACCTCTGCTTCCTGGGTGGTAGAACATGACATTCACCGAGGGCTGCCATTTGGTGTCTGGATCATTCCTCTGAGACTGGCTGGGAGGAGTCTCAGCAGTCAGCTCACCCACTTCCCCTACATGTATCGTGGGACAGAAAAAGCTGGTCCTGTGGGTGGGAAGAATTGGAGAGCTAGAGGGAAACTGGGCAGAAAAGGAGGCCATTTGGGGCCCTGAATAACATCTTTCTTTGCAGTTTTCTTCCGCAGATTGGCTTGAGGCCACGGCTCAGCTCCTGCCTTGGCCCCAGGTCCGGACTGTTGCTCAGCACTAACGCAGAACAGCAGACAGCTCCGGCTCCAGCCTGTGCTGGGAGTGCCTCTTTTGCCTTTTTTCTTTCCTTCTGTCCATTCCTGGGGGCCGATGAGCTGGCTCCTAGGGTGCTGCTCATTTGAGAGCAGCAGAGGTAAAGGGGGGCGAGGAAGGGAGGGAAGCAGAGAATATGAGCCTTTGGTGTCTAAGTGGTGACCTTCTGGTTCCATGGTTACCTGGGGGGCTTGTGAGCTTGCTGTGGGCTTCAGGGCAGAGCTGACTGTAGAGGTGAGCCCTGGTCAGCTGATCTGTGTGTGATGACGTCAAAGTTTCACTTCCTCTGTAAATCCCACTCGCTTGATCTCTGAAGACTTCAGTAATGTAGATCCTCATTTCTCTCCAGCGTCTGGGCTCAAGGGTTGTCTGCAGTGATTCAACTTCAGTAAGTTTAGAGTGTCCCAACCCAGGAAGACAAACTGCAATCTCAGTAAGGCTAACATGCTATAACTGTCAGCAGTGGCAGGGATGGGGACACAGCTCCACACTGTCACCACAGCAGCCTGAAGGGTGCTTTTCAGCAACAACAACAACAACAACACACACACACACACACACACACACACACACACACACACCCGCCATCAAACTCAAGATTCTTGTTTCCATGCAGAAAAGAATTTTAGGACAAACCAGCATGAATTAGAGCTGGGTTTACTGAAGGAGATTTTTAGTACTTATTTAATTTAAGCACAGGTTAAGAGGGTGAGAGAGAGAGAGAGGAGTTTGGGAAGAAAGGAACACCAGAGAGAGTGTGGGCATGGCTTCCTAAGAGAGGGGAACTCCCTTTTCTTTACAGTGGCCATGTATGCCATTTTAGTGGGTTTGAAGCTGTATCTTCAAAGGGTTGCTAAGACCCTAGATGAAATCACAGGGTGCTCCTGAGGGGCACCTGACAGGATTACTACTGGTTAGGCAAAACTACAGATCGAGGAAATGCAGGAAGATAGGATTTCTTCACTGTAAAACAAAGATGATTTGAGATTCCCAGAAAATGAATGAGGCCCTACCCAAGATCTTAAACATGCAGGCCTTAAGCCTGGTTCATTGTTATAAAATGTCTGTCTCTGGGAGATCGTAAGATGGTTCAGTGGGTAAAGGCTCTTGCTGCCAAGCCTGAAAACTTGAGTTTGATACCTAGAACCTACATGGTAGAAAGAGAGAGACCTTTGCATACATGCCATGGCGCACACACACCTGTCCACCCACCCCCTCACACAAAATAAATAAGAAATTTTTCGGACTGGAGAGATGGCTCAGCAGTTAAGAACACTAGTTGTTCTTGCAGAAGACCTGGGTTTGAATCCCAGCACCCACATGGCAGCTAATAACTGTCCATAACTCCAGTCTCAAGGGATCCAACAGCCTCTTCTGACTTCCGTGGGCATTGCATGACACGGGTGTGACAGAGAGTGCCCCTCAGACCCTCCCCCTGGCTTCTGAGAAAAAGCTGCCCTCCACCTGACTCTGGAAATCCCCTTCATTTTTCAAACCCTTTCCTGGTATTTGTTTATGTTTTCTATGGAAATGGTCTGGGGCAGAAGAGATAGAACGTTCTGCCCCAGGTAAGCTAGCCAATGGCAGTATACCTGATACATCTGTGTATGGTCTCTATGGAAATAATCTGGGGCAGAAGAGAAAGAACATTCTGCCCCAGGTAAGACAGTCAATGGCTGTATAGGTAAAGTCTCTGGAAATCAGCCCTAGATTGTTCCAATCCTTTCCTGGTTATTCTGTGTATAGTTTCTATGGATATCCCCTGCTTTGTGGTTTTTGTGGGTTTTCCGCTTAAAAGCCCTGCATTTTCACTATTCGGGGTCACAGTACAGCTCCCGAGTCTGTGTCCCCAGCTGGTTAGCCTCAATAAAGTGCTTCTGTTTACTGAGACTCAGTATCTGAGTGGTCAATTTGGGGAATTCCTCGGACCCCGAACAGGTGCACTTACCTACAGCAGGCAATACATACATACACATAAAGTAAAAGTGATAAATAAGATTTTAAAAATCTTATTTAAGGCCAGGCGTGGTGGCACAAGCCTTTAATCCCAGCACTCGGGAGGCAGAGGCAGGCAGATCTCTGTGAGTTCAAGGCCAGCCTGGTCTACATAGTGAGTTCCAGGACAGCTGGGGCTACAGGGAGACCCTGTCTCAAAAAGACAAAAAAAAAAAATCATTAAAAAAGATAAGTAATTTTTCAATCTATAAGTGAAAGAAATTTATATTTATGTCCATAGCAACTTTCAGAGCAAATGTTAACTGTGCTGGAATTCTTGTTTCTCAGTGACAAGAGGCTTCAGTCAGACTCTGGGGTGAGGTCTTTCTTTCCCTTCCAAGGTCCCCATAATTTTCCCTTTCCATCTTGTCTCAAAACAGGTTGACTTAGAAATTATATGCCTAGAAAGGCTTGGTGGTGCATGCCTTTATTTCCAGCATGCCAAAGGCAGAGGCAGGAGGATCTCTGTGAGTCTGAGGCAAGCCTGTTTTACATAGCATATTCCAGGCCAGTCAGGACTACGTAGTAAGACCTTATCTCAAAAAGAAAGAAAAAAGAAAGAAAGAAAGAAAGGAAGGAAGGAAGGAATAAAGAAAGAAAGGAAGGAAGGAGGAAGAAGAAAGAAAAAAAGAAAGAAAGAAAGAATAAGAAAGAAAGATGATGTGTTTAACTATAATTCGACAATAAGTTTCCAGTGGCATCTTCCACGGGTCCTGGACAGTAGCCTCCAGTGCTCAGTGTCCTCTAAGTCCAGTTGCATTCACTCTGAGTCACTTTTTTAGGTGCCCCAGCTCTGTGTTACAGATTCAAATGTTGAGTTAGGGGTGATCCTTGGCTTCCTAGCACAGAGAGAGACAGCATGTCCTCCAGATAGACGGGGAAGTTGGATAAGGAGAATGTAAGATGAGACCAGTAAGAACCAGAGGAATCAAAAGGCAGAGACAGCAAAGGCAAAGGGGAGAGACAGTCTCTCTGGGGGAGGAGACAGGGTTGGAGGCTGTAGGAAGCACTAAAGGTGCCCCACCCAAGTCACGATCACTAACCATTCTTTGTATTCCCTTCCCACCCCATGTGTGCGATATAATTGCCATTGGCTGACAGGAGCCACTACACGGTCATTAACCCCCCAACCCTGCCCTGCGCCTGAAGACAATGACTGTGACACTGGGCTGCCAGGGTCCACCCTCTGACCTCCAGGAGGAAGGCCTGCTTTAGGCTCTCCAGGGATCAGGCTAAAGTCAGACTCAAGCCAAAAGCAGCCTGCTGGTGTCCCTGCCCTGCCCTGCCCTGCTTCCCCTTCCTTTATGGGTTTTGATCCTGAGCATTCTCCTTCTATGAATCATTTGTCAAAGAATCTCCATGTCAGGTTTTGCCTCTAAAGAACTCAGGCCAATTAGGGTGAGCAGAGGACGTGCAGAGGACCCTGCGTGCTGAATAGCCAGAAGGGGCTGACAGGCAGCCCGCAACCTGTTCTTGATTGCTCTCTTTGGAAGTTCAACAAGCCAGGCGGGCCAGCCTGCTTCTTCCAGCTGGGGGTTCCCGTTGGAAACAAAGAAGAGCTTAAGGTGGATTTGCTCTTGGGAGTGAGTCTTTGGCTTTAAGCAAAGAGAACAGCAGGTGTGGATCCTGCTGCCCCAGAAAAGCCTCTGTTGGGTGGAGAGTGCCCCATCTGCCTGGCAGAGTCAACAGAGAAGTGTCCGCTCCTTGTTGATGAAGGTTCTTAAAGGGACAGAGGCAGTAGGGTACCTCTCACCACACAGTCAGCCTGGCAGGAAGCTGTAGAAGGGGAGACAGACAGAAGGCAAGGCTGTCTCTTCACAACTCTACTCCTGCCAAGCCTCATCTTCAGCCCAGGGCAGCAGCGAGGGGGTAGGAGGAAAGGGCAGCGCTAGCCTCACCCTGGACCCAGATGAAGCCTGCGTGAGAACAGCCCAAACCAGCCAGTCAACCCAGGCCACTCTTCCCTGTGCCTATACCTAAGGGATAGGACGTGCTCCCAGAGGATGCCTGGCTTCTCATGAAAGCAAATCTCAGCAGAGACTGGATGAGGCAGCACAGGCCCTGAGAACTGAACATCATGATTTTGTGTGTGTGTGTGTGTGTGTGTGTGTGTGTGTGTGTGAGAGAGAGAGAGAGAGAGAGAGAGCTTACAGGAGTCAGTTCTCTCTACCGTGTAAGTCCTGGGGATCTGTTAGAAATGAAAACTGAGGTCTAAGGACCCCACTGATACATCACAAAATAAACGCATGGAAAAAGTGAAAATAACTCAGCAAGGCAACTTTTACTTTTACAAAAGGGTGTGTTGAACCATTTGGATCCAACAAGCATACCCAAGTTGGAAGTTTGATAGGTTTTCATCCTAACCCAAGAATACCGGGTTTTCCCCCACTGTCTGGCATTCGACCTCACAGTCTTTCCCAGTTGGCTAGTTTTAAAGGGAAATGAAGGAGAGGGAAACGGGTGGGCAGTGCTGGAGTGTCAGGTTCAAGCTCTAAGGATGCAGCGGGGCCTTTTTGAAAGCAAACGTTTTGTGTTTGTGAGTTTTTTGAGGCAGGGTCTCCCTGTATCCTTGGGTGGCCTGGAACTCACAAAGATCTGCCTGCCTCTGCCCCCCAAGCACTAGGACTAAAGGCATGTGCCATCCCGCCTGGCTAGACAAAAGTTTTATAAAGTGGAGGAGATTGAAAGATTTGAATTCCTTGTGGGGAAAAAAAATAGGGGGAGGATTGCAAAATAACATTGCAAAGGTTACATTCCTGTGATCATTCTTTTAGTAGAAAATATCTGAAATCTTTGTAATTATTTCCCTCAGATGCAACTCAGGTTGTCATGTTTACACAGCAAGTATTTTACCCACTGAGCCGTCTAGCTGGCCCTGTTTTGTTGAGACAGTCTTACTATGTAGGCCATGCTTGCCTCAACCTTGGCCTCCTCCCTTGGCCCCTGGAGTGTTGGGATTACAGGCATGTACCTGTCATACTTACTATTCTTCTTTATTTGTTTATTTAAGATATGAAAGGGGCTGGAGAGGTGGCTCAGCAGTTGAGAGCACTGATTGCCATTGCAGAGGACCAGGGTTTGACTCCCAGCACCCACATGGTGCCATGTTAGCTTGGACAAACTGTAGTTATCTTAGCAGGGGCATCCTGAGCAAGGATGAAGGATGAGAAGGAATTCCTCAGAGGAACAGAGTATAAACTCCAGAAAGCAGTCCTACTACTGATGGAGAACAGAGGATGAGGAACGCAGCATCGGGAGCTGTGGGGAAAGCTGGATGGTTCAGCACATAACACTAGGTTAATGGGAGAGCCCTGTGGTCTCAGAGACACCCAGACACCTCCTCATGCTGTGGACCAAGATGCCTCCCAAAGGGACTGTAGATTCAGATGTAAAGTGAAACAGGCTGGAGATGTAGCTTGCCAGCATGGGCCAAGCCCTGGGTTCCAGCCTCAGTATCACATAAACTGTGGCGATACACAGCTGCGATCCCAGCACAAGGTAGAGGCAGAAGGATCAGAAGCTCAAGATCATCCTCAGCTACACAGTGAGTTTAAGGGTGGCCTGGGATGCAGGAGCCCTTGTCTCAAAAGAAAAAAAGGGAAACTGTGCAAATACTACAAGAAAACAAGGATAAAGTATCCTATAATTTGGGAGTAAGGCAAACTTTCTTAATTCTGACAATGCTCAGAAGAAAGAAGGAGAAAGATGCACAAGTTTCAAGGCACTGGAGTCTGTATGGCCAAAAACTATCATGTAGTTACATAAAGATTATATAAAGATAAAGAAAATAATAAAAAAAATTGAAAGGGGCTAGAGAGATGGCTCAACAGACAAGAGCACTGGTTGCTCTGGCAGAGGACCTGGGTTAGGTTCGCAACACCCACGTGGCAACTAACAACCATCCATAACTCCAGTTCCAGGGAATCCAACGCCTTCTTCTGACCTCCATGGGCATTACATGACACAGGTGCACTTACATACACGCAGACAATACACTCATACACATAAAATTAAAATACTAAATAAAATAATTTAAAAGTTATAATAATATGGGCTGGAGAGATGGCTCAGCAGTTAAGAACACTTGCAGCTCTTGCAGAGGATCCTGGTTCAGTTCCCAGCACTCACATCCGGTGGTTCACAAATGTCTTGGGCTATTTTTAGCCCCCTAAATAGCCATTCCTTGCACATCTCTATGTCTGTCCTAACATCCTATGACTAACAGACACAATCTTTTGGAATGTATTAACTTAACAAAACCCTAGTTTCCATTGGCTAAAAGGATGAGTGTTTCAAATAACATCTGAGGCCCACAGCTGAGATTTCTCTTTCACTGTAACCGCCTACTTGATGTCTCCACCAATGGATTTGAAGTGTCTTGACTGATGACTTTCTTTGTTCTGTTACTATAAAAACTTCATCAAACACCACGTTAGAACATGGAACTTGGAGTGACCTAAATCTGTATTCATAGGCCATGGTCACTCATATTTGGCCCCAAAATAAACAATCTGTTACCCCCTTTAAGGTAAGACCTATATTTTTGAGTCAACATAGTAAAGAAAAAGACAAATGCCTCAAAGCTGTGAATATATACCCAATCTTGCTTATAATAAAAGAAATGCAATTTGCACCAGAAGTATTTCTCACTGATTAGATTAGCCAAAATGCAAACATTTAACAAAATGTTCTCCTATCTGGGCTGTGAGAAAACCAGCGTTGTCACACACAGCTGGTGGGAAGTAGGATGGTGTCATCCCTGTAAAAAGGAACTTGGCAATGCTTAGCAAGACTGCATGTGCGTCTGCCCTTTAACCCGTATCCCACTTCCAGGAAACCATCCTAAAGCTCCATGGCAAACAATACAGAAAGTCCCAGGGATCAGGCTATTTACTGAAGCACTCTTTGTAACAGCCAAAGCTGGAACGAAGCCAAATGTTCAAAATAAGAATGGGGACATACACAGACGCCACACAAAGGACTACTCTGCAGCCATGAAAAGAACAAGATCTCCAGAAACAAGCACAAAGTGATCCCCAGGGCACCTTGCTAAAGGGAAAAAGCATGATGGAGGAGAGTGTACATGATATACTCAGAAACAGGTGTTCATCTAGAAAGGCAAGGCACAAAATGCAAATGTGAAGTATAAATATAATCCTTATAAACACTGGAGGTTTAAATAGAATCGCACACAGAAGAGACTCTAGATTCCTTTAAATGTATCTTAGTTTTTAGACTTGATTACAATTTTGTATGTCTTACATAATTATAAAATCATGTGATTATAAAGATAAATTGTACATTTATTTATTTATTGAGTATGTGTTGTGTATATGTGTGTGGGCACTTGGGCATGTAGAGGTCAGAGGACAACTTGTGAGAGTTGGTTCTCTCCTTCCACCATGTGAGTCCTGGAGCTCAAACTCTCGTCATAGGCTTAGTAGCAAGCACCTTTACCCACTGAGCTATCTCGATGGCACTAAATTAAATTTCAAAAACAAATCTCCAAGCCAGGCATGGTGGCTCATACCTTTAATCCCAGCACCTGGGAGGCAGAGGTAAGCAGCTCTCTTGAGATCAAGGCCAGCCAGGTCTACATAGCAAGTTCCAGTCCTGCTGGAGCTACAAGGAGACCCTGTCTCGAAAAGAAGCCAAACACACACACACACACACACACACACACACACACACACACACACACCTCACACCTCACACACAGAAAACTTTTTGAGACATGCTCTCACTATGTAGCCCTGGTTGGCCTGGCACTCACTAGGTAGACGTGGTTGGCCTAAAACTCCCAAATACTGGGATTAAAAGTGTGCGTCTCCCCAACCATTTTGGGGAAGAAGGACTTAAGGAGAGGGACAGAGGTAGGGCCACACTGGACCTGTGGGGCACTGCAGGGACTGGTGTGATGACTGAGAGGACTCATGAGGCCTGAAGGAAGGATGCCAAGGGGTGAGACCTCATGTGCCTGCTCTGGACCCAGGGGCAGCTGCTAAGCAGCAACTGTCTTCGAGGTCAGTGAGGTCGACTTGGGACTGGCAGCATGAAGGATAAGGGCAGCCAGGTCAGGGAAAGGCACCTCAACCAACTCTCTAAATGACCTCTTCCCAGCTCTCATTTCCCCGTCAGGCTGATGACTGGCTAGATGCCCTGAGCATCTGGAATTTGCCCTCATGGCTTCTGGATGGGCTTTATCGGGCTCCATTCATGGTGGCTAATTGCTGCTTGCTGGCTCAGAGGTTCCAGAGGAGTGATCGATGCCTGGGTTCACTGCACACCTGCCAACAAGCAGGTGTGGCAGGCAAGGTGGCTATAAAATCTATTCTCAAGGAATGTGCTAGATGAGGTCCTGAGGGCACCCAGAATGCTTATTCATGACATGGGGAGGGGAGCTTAACGGCCATGCGCACGGTGATAAATGACTCATTAGCCAAATTCGTGACTGTTCAAACATCACAGATTACACTTACACCTAGACAGGGAAGGACAACCACCCAACACAGCCTCTTTACGCTAACAGGAGACACAGTAAACACGAGGTGGGGTGTGGCCGCACCCACATAACCTGGTATATTGTTCTACTGTGAAGTTGGTTTTTTGTTTTTTAGGTAGACTAGAAAGAGTAGACTAAAATACTGGCAAGAGAGAGAGCAAAATAAATAGCCTAAACCAGGAAGACACTTCTTAGCAAGTATGACACACTGCTTAGACCGTATGCACCACACTTCTACACAACCTTCAGTGTGGTCGGTCTGTTTATACTGGCATCGCCACAGACGCGTAAGTAAATGTCACCAGATAAGAGGAATTCTTCGGCTCCACTAGAATCATCGTACAGGGCTGTCACACAAGTCATCCTTCACTGACCAAAATATAACGTGGTGCACGGCACTGTGTGCGTTGCTAAATCTTTCATAAGTGCTACATTTGTCCCAAACCTTCTTTCTCACCTCCCCCTTTGCCTCCTCTCTCCTTCCCTCTGCAACCTTCACCCCCTGTGCTTTTGCCAGGAAACCAAAGACTGGCACATGACCCCCCACACCTTTTCATACCGTTATAACCATGTGTAAACTCCCTCACGGGAACCAAGGGAACACATCCGGTATTGAATGCAGGGCCTACCCAATGCCAGCCAAGCACTTCACTGCTGAGCTACAACCTCAGTCCTCTTTTCATGTTTCATTGCTAAGGTGAGGCAGGATCTCACTAAGTTACCGAGGCTGGGCCTTGAATTCACCCCGTAGCCAAGTCAGATCTCGAACTTTGGATTCTCCTGCCTCAGCTTCACAGGTAGTTAGGATTACAGGCCCGTGCCATGGGGTAGGGCACAAAATGCCATTTTAAAATGTTAGTTGAGGGGCTAGAGGAGTGATGGCTCAACCCTCAAAAGCACTTGCTGCTCTTGCAGATGACCAGAGTTTGGCTACCAGAACCCACATTGGGTGGCTCACAATTGCATGCAACTCCAGCTCTAGGCTTGTAACCCTGGCCCCAGGAGATCCAATGTCTTCTTCTAGTATCCCTGGGCACCCGAACACATGTGCATATACTCACACACAGAGATATGAATAAAAATAAAATAAACCCTTCTTATGTTAGTTAAGGGGCTGGGAATGTAGCTCACTTAGCAGAGTGCTTGCCTAGAATGCACAAAGACCCAGGTTGGCTCCCCAGTACCATATAGACTGGTGTAGTATCACATGGTCAACTTGATTTTCAGCTACACAGCAAGTTCAAAGCCAACCTGGGGATACATGAGCCATCGTGTCCAAAAATCAATAAAACAAAATGTTAGTTAAATGACTGCATAAAAGTATTAAATTAGTCTCAAAGGCTCCTTCCAGGCTTCACCTAAGAAGGGCTTAGTTGACACTTAGGTGTGCTGGCTCACACAGGTAATCCCAGGTGGAGTCAGGAGGATGAAGAGTTCAAGGCCATCGTGGGCTACATGAGATGCGCTCTCACAGAAACAAAAAACAAAAAAAGGTAAATTGATTGGAATTTTTATGGCAAACAATAGAAACCATCTGCCGCTGAGTGTGGGGTGTAGGCAGCTCTAATTCAGCACACAGCAGCGGCAGAAGGGAGGAACGGGTCCCCAGAGAAAACTCTAGAACCTAGAAGAGGCAGTAGCTATGGATCTGGAGAAATCACCAATTCCAGAAGAAAGGAGAAAAACTGGGCTCCTTCATTCTGATGCAAACATGCACACCCACAATATCAGAAAATTAGGTGAACGGGTTGGGGGGGCGCAATTAGAGCTATCTAGCACCAACTGATGATTCCAGAGAATTTTCAAGGATGGAGAGGTCTTCAGAGGGGGACAGAATATCATTCATACTTCTTAAAAAACAGAGATGCCCTTCCGTCAGGAAACTTCTGGGTTTGACTCAGGCTAACAAACTTCTAAGCTGAGGTCAAAGGCCTCAAACAAGAGGTGGGTGAGTCCTCTGCATAGAAAGCCTGGGATGGGACGGGCTCAGGGCCCTGGCAGCTGATTTCAGAACAGGTCACCCGAAGCTCCCCTATGTGTGATGTACTTCTGTTTCAGAGATGCCTGACTCGGAGGAACTTTGTATGGTTCTCAGCTTTGTATGGCCCTGGAGGTCTGAGGGGCCAGTCTTGGTCCCCGATAATAGTACACCCCTTATATCCCTTCAGGCCTCAAGAGTAGGTGTAGGCTCACCTGACCTGTTTGGGGATGCCACTAGGCAACAAGTGATCTCAGGCCACCAACCCCAACCCCACTCGCGTGTCCTGCTAGACCAAGCTCGGGGGATAACTCAACACCAAATCCACTGTCTGAATCTTGCTCTGAAACCCTTCACTGTGGGAGACCCTTCATTGTAGCTTCTAAAGAACCACAAAACTGTGCCAGTGAGATGGCTCAGCAGGTGCAGGCACCTATGGCCAAGCCTGACAACCAGAGTTCAAACCCCACATGGTGCAAAGAAAGAACCGACTGCCAAAAGTTGTCCTCTTCAGGCACACTGCGGCATGTGTGAGCCCAACACACACACACACACACAAATGTAATTTAAAGATTAAGAAAGGACCACAAAACTGGGCTAGAGAGACAGCTTGGCATGAAAAGGTACCACGCAGCCTGAAGAGCAAAGTTCCACCCCGAGAGAATAGCAGGAAAATGGGACTCATCTACGGCAGAAGTCATCTACGGCAGAAGTTGCAATGTATCTCTAGGGCAGGATGAGCCCTGGAGGGGTGTTCACGTGAGAAGGGCAATGCTAGCTTTTGCTTTTATAAGGCTGGGAAGTAGGAAACGAGGATTCTGGGACACTGGTAGTGGCTCCATGATGACTGAGGCTTCTTCTGTGTATAGTGCAAGGTCTTTGAGATCCTAATTCTTTCATAGGGCACTCAAGACTCCTCTCCTCTGACCATCTGCTGGCCCAGCTAGACACACTAATTAGCCAGGATGGCACCAA
>NW_008339464.1:11552-16841 GCF_000622305.1 Nannospalax galili | reverse complement strand
CCACCCCAGGCTGCCAACTAGATTCCCACTGGGCTTCTGTGTTCCTTTCTCTTTTCTATAGACTGCTGCAAGGGAATCTGGGATGTCCCACCCTAAGACTCTGCAGCCACACTACTAGCTCAAGTCTCCACCTGCTCCCCAACCTTGACCATCACTTAAGGCACTGGACTTGCACAGCTTTCCCCTACTGTAGGCAAGGTGAGTGAGCATGACAGGCTAAGGCAGCCAGAGTCCCCATTTCCTCCAGGAGGAATTCCTAGGCCTGGGCTGCCTGGGCTGCTGAGGTCCCTGCCAAGGCTTAGAAGTCACCATTCTCTTAATACTGAAGCTGCTGGCTGTTACTCCCTACCTGTCACTTCTGCTGAGCTAGGCCTCCCCTGACTTAGCCTGAGTGGCCCAGGTTGAGCCCAGAAAAGTTAATGTAGGCATGCCATGTGGCTTGAGTACCAGCTGGTGGCATGTGACATGAGCTGTGATATAGAGAACACTGAACAAAAGTTTCTGGAAAAGAGCTGTGCTTACAAAGCTGATTGATTTGAATGTTAATGATTTTGAAAAGGTTGGAATATTGTAGGTCCAGAGTCTCATTACAAATTATCTTGGTTTATCTTTAGTCCCATTAAATGGTCATTTATTTTCTAACTCTATATGTGACCTAATATTCTTGTGACCTTATGTAAATCCTTTGGAATGGATAAAGAGACCGCTAGGTTTCACCAACCCACAAGCTAAGAACATCATCAGACAGCTTCTGAGGCCTATAACAGAAGTTTACCCTCTCTGTGTGTCCTGCCTACCTGATATACCAAAGCATATTTGATGAAGTATGTTGATTTATGACTTTCTTTGTTCTGTTAGTATAAAAATTTCCTGAAACAGCTGCTATACTGTAACAAAGTATTTGTGGTAACTTAAGTAGATGTTACCAGGCCATGGTCACTCATGTTTGGCTCCAGAATGAAACATCCCTTATCCCCTTTAGGGTGAGAACTGTGTTTTTGTGTTGACAACACACAAGCTAGGGGTAGCATAGGGGAGGTCAAGCTTCAAATACTGTAGATCAATACAGGACTCAGAGCTCACAGAGGCCACGTGCCCTCTTCCAAGCTTCTAGGATGTGGGTAGATATCAAGGGGGTCACTGGAAAGGATACAGTAGGTTACTAGAAGAGGTAAGAGCCCTGACCTCCAAGGGCCTGCAGGCCAAAGGAGAAACCAGCCATTCCACTGGGCAGGATAACTCCAGAGGAAAGTTAACAAACTGCAAACTGCTGGGAGTGGAAGGGCCCCCAGGCTGTGCTAGCATTTGCAGACACAGTGCAAAAAGGAGCTCAAAGTCCATAGGGAAGGTGACCAAGCAAACAAACAGCATGATATGGTCTCTGGCGGAAATGTGAAGTGGGGGCTTTCCCAGTCACAAGCTAGGAAGGCTTCATGTAGACAGCACATCCCGAGTTGCCTTTAAAAAAAAAGTGAGTTCAAGGCCAGCCTGGTCTACATAGTGAGTTTCAGGCCCGCTGGGACTGCAGGGAGACCCTGATTCAAAAAGACGAAAGTTAAAAAGAGCCTCTGTCCTTGAACATTCCAGGTTGTGGATCTCAACCCTTAACCTTCTGGAAGAGAGGGATTCTTGGTATCCAGACCTTTAGGTCTACATGGCCTCATGGGTTTTCAAGCAACAGTTTAAGGATAAGCTCTCTGAATCAGTTGCTTCATCTAGAAATGCAGCTGTATCTTGTTGAGTGGCGCCTTTTCCAATTGAAGAATTTCCACACTCTAATTTCCCGCACACTTCACTTGAGGGGAATCCCATACTTTTGCAACATTCGCTCTTTAGACTACCTCAACCCGCTTTCCCCCAAACCTCATCTAGGCTCCCTGCCCTGTGGTTTTTCCCTCCTGGTCATCAGCTTTCAAGCACTGCTCTAGACTCTGCTTTCTCACTTAACGTTACTCCACAAGCACATTCCAGGTGCGCACATATCCTGTTTAAGGATCACATGATGTCTAATGACCACTCTGTGTTCCACTTTGTGCCCTGTTCTACATTTTCAGTCAGTGACTCTTGATCTTCTCCAGCCTCGCCTTCTTTGGGTCTCACCTCCTGACCAGTGATTTGTGAAACCTGCAGTCCCTTCTGAACCTTAATATTCCAGATGTCTAAGACTTCTTTGCTGTGGAATCTTCAGTTATAACTGCAGGGCGACAATCCCTAGCAAGAAAAAGAGTCCCAGCATCTGCTAAGAAGTCACCACAAGGGACAAAAAAGGCATTGAGGTAGAAGTAACACTCCCTTTCTGACAAAAACACCATGTGAGGCCTGGCACCGTGATCAAGACCCCTTTATTCCAGGTCCAGCCTCTCCTGGTCTCTGTCCAGAAATAGGAAAATGAGCTCTCCCTCCCTCTCCAGTACTGAAACCACAGCCTTCCAGGCCTTCTGACTACCCTGCCCCTCCATGACAAAGCACTTTTGGAGTCCAAGCCCAACCCCTCCACAGAGTGCTGAGTCACGGTGGAGCAGCAGCCCTCCATCCATCACAAGGTCCCCCTCCCCTCCTCCCCCCTGCTCTGGAATGAGCTGGTATCCTACAGAAACAAGGGCCTAGCTCTCCTCTGGCTCTGTGGCTCCTGGCCCTGGAGGCGGCTGCTCAGTTTGTCCTGGGAGGCCTGCCAAGCTCCTGCCTCCTCAAAGTCACAAGGAGTTAGGGCAACAGGGCGGTGGGAGGCAGAAGCCTGGTCAACAAAGGTCCAAAGGCTAGGCCATATCTTCAGAAGAATCTGGGGGCTTGAAGATGGCAGTTCTGACACCCAGTGCTCCCAAAAGGTGGGGAACAGGACCCAAGCAAGCACACACACACACACACACACACACACACACACACAGACACTTCCATTTCCCTTCCAGCCCTCCTCCCTTAGTGACCTTCCACAACACAAGCTGTCCCTGGTTTTCTGTGCTGTTAACGGCAGCTGGGAATGAGTTTAGCAAGCATGGAGCCAACTGATTCATAAAACCTACTTAATGTGGGGAGGACCATCTTCCTTCCAGTGGGTCCAGCTTGTGCTAGCTTTGTCCACCTGCGTGTCCCAGAGACCCAGAGACTCAAACCAGCTGCCCAGGCCAGAAAACTGGGGGGCCTCATACCTACTCCTCACCTTCCCCAGTGTCCAATCATTCATCTCACCTGTTGTTCTGTCTTCTCTAGATCTGCTTTCTGTCTCCTATGCTCATTAAAAACTACAGCAACTGTCTCCCAGCTGGTACCCACCCCACTTGCCTGACTTGAATCCAACCCCCACAGTCAAAGATGCATTTATTTGTTCCAGCAAAAAACGCCGAGCACAAAGTAACAAACACCTTGCATAAGGCTGGGAGTGCAAGAAACGTGAGAACAAACACAGAAGCAAACCCTTCCTGCCTGGAGCTTACAATCTACAGTTCTAGGAGCTCAACCAAATACCCCATATAAAAAGAAGTGATTAGGGGCTGGAGAGGTGGCTCGGTGGTTAAGATCACTGGCTGCTCTTGCCGAGGACTGGGTTTGATTCCCAGCACCCACATGGTAGCTAACAATGGTTTTTGTTTTTAACTCCAGTTCCAGGGGAATCCGACACCCTCTTGTGACCTCCAGGGGCATGGTATGGCATGGGTGATCTTACATACATGCAGACAATACGCTCATACACATTAAAAAAGTGATTAATGTGTATATAAAGTATGCTGATGCAGTGATAGACCTAGCGCTACAGAAGCTGAGGCAGGAGGTTTCTAGGCGTTTAAGATCAGCTTAGACAATATAATGAGATTCCATCTCAAAAAGGAAAAAGTACTAGACTGCAGGTATACTTCAGATATACCTCAGTGGTAGAGTGCCTGCTTGGCACGCCTCAGGCCTTGGGCTCCATCCCCAGCACTGAAAAGATAAAAAGCACATAATATACAACTGTACATGTAAACACATGTGTATGTTATGACGCTTGATCTTCTCCTTTATATGGGCTACACACATCAGCAGTCCAATGCATCATTTCTATTTTAGCCTTGTTGAAAATATCTTTCGTCTTAAAACTTTTCATTTTCAAGCAGTCAAATCTGCCAACTTCTGAGAGCCTCAAAAGAACTTCCTACTCCAAAGTTGAATAATTTTCTCAACAATCTTCTTAAAACTTTTTAGGTTTCAATTTTAAGGGTTATATTTTTAATTCATCTGGGAGAAATTTTTCAATACAGAATGATTCATTTTGTTTTTCACATTATAGTCATTTCGACATCATTTCTTGAACCCATTTTTTTCTTCCTTAATTTGAAACACATGATTTTAGCTTATATCAAGTTCTTGTATGTACGTGGGTGGGGATATTTTGATGTTGATCTACTCTTCCTGAGCTAGGACTGTGGGGGGGTTTGAGCCTGTGACCCCGTGCAAGGATGATGGGATGAGTAAGCACGCCGTTCACCAGCCCTTGCCACCCCAGCACCGGGAACAATCAGACACAACGGGGAGTCTAGTCAAGCAGGAACTCATTTATTGCAGGCGTTACAGAGCTTATAAAGGCATCTGGAAATCCCCCTCCCCCCTGAGGGTGTATCTTAAGGATGATCATGCGCTGATCATGCACTCAGCAGTGCAGAAGTATCCATCGGACTTTCAAAAGAAGTCAGGCCGTGCCCCAGTAACTTCCTCTTGGTGCTACCTTGGCAAGATGGGGCCTTTAGGTCCCCCACATCTCCCCCTTTTATTTTTATTTTATAAGGCCGGACTGACTTTATTTCATGGGTTACCTACTTCATAGGTGGCTCCCTGAGGAGAGATGGCTATCTCCTTCCTCTAATCTTATGCATTTTTGCCTGTCTTAGGTTGTGTCACCTCTGACCAAGCCTTGCCTGTCATTGGACCATGCACCTGGCCATGAGCATGTCCTGTCTTAGGAGTGCTTGTCATGGACATCTTACCTGTCCTTGGCTAAAAATGTGTCATTATTAAGGGCAGCCACGTGGGTAATGCCAGCCCGTGACAGTCTTAGTCTCTGCCTAACTCAGCCAAGCGTGGACAACCGGAGGGGGTATATTCCTGGGGGAGTCCGTAATCATGAGGAGGTGGGCCGTGGCAGTTCCAAGGGTCCTCTGTCGCCAAATTATCTGGTAAAGACACTTAAAGATAAGCATTATCAAGAGAAACAAAGCAAGTCATGGTGTAGGACAAGTTGAAATACTTCTGAGACCATGTACCTTTTAGCCAATCAGCCAGTTGTCAAAGAGGCTGACTGGCAATGAAGCCAAGGAACTG
>NW_008339464.1:10374-10962 GCF_000622305.1 Nannospalax galili | reverse complement strand
TGCCACAAGGAATTGGGCTTGAGTCCCCTGGGGTTTACCCCTGGCTGTTGCAGAGGTGGTACCTGTAGAAAGGGTTGACAAGACTTACAGGTATGTACAATCTTCTTTAGGTCCTTGATGGGAACTTGAGGAAACCTCTTATGGAGTCCCCGCCAATTTGCATGAGTGAGGTTATGTAACCCCTGAGCTTCATTCAGGCCTGCTGACAGGACCTCGGTGGAAGCCATCTTGTCTGCCTCTACATTGCCTTGGGATAAAAGTCCAGGCAATCTTTGGTGCCTCCTAAGATACTGTAAGAAGATAGGGGCTTCTCTCTCTTTCTCTCTCTTTAAGGAGCTTACAAGTCTGAATCATCAAGGGAGTAATGGGGTTCCCATCCAACTGGATAAAAGAACCTAATAGCCCTGGAAGAAGATTGACTACATACAGACTATCAGAAAACAAATTCATGGGCTCACTTACCTTTGTTAATGCTAAAGCAATGGCCATGAGTTCCTTGAATTGAGCTGAGCCATCACAAGTATGGACATATCTTTTTGGTTTCTCATCTGCCCCTGGGTATACTACCACTGCAGCTCCAAATCTGCC
>NW_008339464.1:9090-9637 GCF_000622305.1 Nannospalax galili | reverse complement strand
TGAAACAGTGGTCTTAAAGTCTCAGTGGGAATAGGCATCCAGGTTCGTAGCCAATTAATTTCTCCTAATAATTTTTGTAGCTCTGTCAGGGTTACGGTGGGCTTGACAGCCAGTTGTGGTTTTAAAGGGCTTACTCCTTCCAAAGAGAGTGTGGTTCCCAGAATTTTAAAGGGAGCAATAGTCTGTATTTTATCAACGGATACATGGAGTCTTCCTGTCTGTAGACATTGCTGAGTAACCTTATATAACTCTTCTAATTGTTGGCGGCTTGGAGCTCCCAAGATTACATCATCCATATAAATGTACACAGTGACATGTGGCAGCAAGTTAGCAGGCCCCAAAAGGGTCTTCACATAGCTTTGGCAGAATGCTGGGCTATTGGCCATACCTTGGGGTAAAACAGTCCATTCATACCTCTCATCAGGCATTTTAAAGTTGGTGGAAGGCACAAAGAAAGCAAATTTTTCACAATCCTGGGGTTGTAGGGGGATAGAAAAAAAAACAATCTTTAATGTCTATAACTATGAGAAATAAATCTGAGGGAATT
>NW_008339464.1:4909-7205 GCF_000622305.1 Nannospalax galili | reverse complement strand
TATATATGATATATGGGGCTAGGAAGGACTGCTTTGGCGAGGTCCAGCCAATCCTTTGTAGTACACTGCTGATGAGCCAAGCCTTGGAGGAGAGTATCTACCCAGGGTGATCCCGGGCCATCCTCAGCTTTTTATCTGGAGAGTATCTACCCAGGGTGATCCCGGGCCATCCTCAGCCACCGCCTTTTTATCTGAAGGCTCGTCTGGGGGTGGTGCCGAGGGCTTAGGGCTCTCAGGCTGAAAGCATGCCTTTAAGGCCGAGATAGTAGGGTAGAACTCCAGCAGTGGATCAATCCCCAATTGAACCTCCCTTTGTTGAGCTAGACATTTCACACGTTCCCATGTATCCCCAGTAAAAACATTAGCCCAAGTAGCCAGGGAGCCAAATGAATGGCCTCTGCCCAAACCTTTTGAGCTGCGGGATCTGACAGATCCAACCCCCTGCTTTTAAGCATATCTCTCAGAGCCTTAAGCTCCGGGCCCTCAGGCTTATTAATTGCGTTACCCATCTTTTCAGGTATTGTTTACCCTGGACTCTCGATTGGCCCCAATCCTTTTCTTTTCACCTTCCTTTAAGTGCCACGCTAGGCGCCAGTTGTGGGGGTGGGGTGTGGGATGACTGGGGATGAGAAAGCGTGCCGTTCATCAGCCCTTGCTGCCCCCAGCACCGGAAACAATCAGACGCAACAGGGAGTCTAGTCAAGCAGGAACTCATTTATTGGAGGTGTTACAGAGCTTATAAAGGCATCTGGAAACCCCCCTCCCCCATGAGGGTGTATCTTAAGGATGATCACTGCACTCCTGATCATGCACTGATCATGCACTCCTCTTGCATTCCTCAGCACTGATCATGCACTGATCATGCACTCCTCAGCAGTGCGGAAGTATCCGTCAGACTTTCAAAACAAGTCAGGCCACGCCCCAGTAACTTCCTCTCGGTACCACCTTGGCAAGACGGGGCCTTTAGGTCCCCACATAGGACTATATTGTAATATATGTGTATATCAGCGGTACAAAGCCTGCCTCCCTCATGGCCTTTGTATTCCTGAAATGCTTAGCAGTTAGTCCACTGACCCCAAATAACTTCAGAGTCTTTTGGTCCAGTTCCCTACTAAGGAAACGCTCCATTTTCAAGCATCATGCTGTGTGAATGTATAGGTTCAGCGCTAACATCATAAAATGGATGCGTACCATTTAGGAAGACGGCAATCTCCTTATTAGACTAGCTGTTCTGTTTTGTTTTCAGTCCAGCTTGTTTGTTTGTTTGTTTGTTATTGAAACAGGATCTCCCCATAGTCCCAGCTGGCCCGGAACCCTCTATATAGACCAGGCTGGCCTTGATCTCACAGATATGTGCCTGCCTCTGCCTCCTGAGAGCTTGTTTTCTGCACACATTTCTTGTTAATTACTTGGTACTCGGAGTACATGGTGCCAATGTAAGTGAAAACATTTCTTCTTTCTCCCTTCTTTTTCATCCTATTTCCTGACCAGTGACTTCTCTTATACAGAAAAGCTTTGCATCCACATGTAATAACTTGGCTGAACTCCTCATAGCTTTTCTGCTAATTCAAGGTAAAGTTCCTAGAAACAAATGAGTGCGGTATCTCCATATTTACCACAGGATAAAGTTTAACTGCTTTCTGAAAACATTTCTTCTTTCTCCCTTCTTTTTCATCCTATTTCCTGACCAGTGACTTCTCTTATACAGAAAAGCTTTGCATCCACATGTAATAACTTGGCTGAACTCCTCATAGCTTTTCTGCTAATTCAAGGTAAAGTTCCTAGAAACAAATGAGTGCGGTATCTCCATATTTACCACAGGATAAAGTTTAACTGCTTTCTGTGGCACACCAATCTGACTTTGCCCCTATATTCTGCCCTTTCCAGAACTCCCCAACATGCACTTTATTTTCCAGGCCAACATAATTCCTTTAAGCTTCCCTAAACAGGTCAAACACATCCACACCTCTGCATATGCTGTCCCCTCTGCTCAGAATTCCCTTCCCCACCTCCTTCCTCTACCTTCCAACAGAAGCTTTTCATCAAATTCAGCTCAATGCCACTCTCTTAGGTAAGGCTCTCCTGAACTTCTAATCCTAGCATAGGCAAAACACAATTCAGCAGTATATTTCAGTCACAGCACCACTGAATCTTTTTCCTGAAAGCAACATACATGTTTGTTTTTAAAAGAAAAAAGATCTGAGAAAGAGAATCACCATAATCCCACCAGTCAATTAATATTTCAGTAGAGTTGCTTTTTAAAAGAAAATGTGGACAAAAATTGCAGGACTCAGTA
>NW_008339464.1:0-3990 GCF_000622305.1 Nannospalax galili | reverse complement strand
CCGCGTCGCCCGCCCCACCCAGGACACGACCCCCCCCGCCGCCCAGCCCGAACCCACCGGAAGGGGCGGGCGGCGGCGGGCTGCTGATTGGCCCGGGCGCGCCTGACGCGACTCCGGCTATAAGAGAGTCTCCGCGGTTTCTGGCTTCAACAGTGCTTGAACCGAACCGGCGCTCGCCCTCACCTGCCCCCAGCCGCCGCTCCGAGCACAGCAGCCGCCGCCATGACCACCGCCGCGTCCCCGTCTCAGGTGCGCCAGAACTACCACCAGGACTCGGAAGCGGCCATCAACCGCCAGATCAACCTGGAGCTCTACCCCCTCTTTCGTCTGCCTGTCCATGGTGAGCGCCCGGGGCCTGGGGCTGGAGCGGGCCGCGGTTTCCCCCGCAGCCTCGCTGGGAAACCGGGCGGGGCGGGGCGGGGCGCGGCTTCCCCGCCTCCGGGCGTCCTAAGGGAAAGTGGAGTCGGCTCCCCGGGCACCCTTGGCGCAGGAGGTCTGAGCATTTGGCATAGACGGGGTGCGCCATTGCACACCCCCAAGTTTATTGAAGGGTCAGGGTTGCACAACTGAACTGTCCAAACAACCGTGCAGTTAGGAAAGTGCTATTTTGCTCTCGTCCCTTCCATCTCCGATCACGTGGTACGTAGGCGGCTCAGTACCATCCAGCCCCCATTCCTCTCTGTTTGGCGGGTCCAGCTGCAGAGTGGCTTATCTCTTGTGAATTTATTCGGGACCCCTTGAGCCGCCTTCTCCACCTCTCCATTCTGCTTATGGCAGAGCCCCACTGGTATGGAAACATTACCTCTAGCAATCTCCCCGTCTGCAGTCCTCTCCGTCACCTGACCTTGCGCCTCCAAGGCCCCCGGGGTACTTTTTTTTTTTCCTCCCTGAGTTGTGGCTCACTAACTGAAGTGGTAGTTACTGGGAGAGCCCACCACCGGTTTACTGGTCAAGGAAAGGTTCCGTGCAGTAATCCCTGGAATCGGGAGGCATCCTTCGAATTGCCTTGTGAATGTGCAAAGTATTCAAAAATAAATGTATTCCAAATGAATCTGAAACAGGCCTGGGTGTCTGTGTCACTCTGGAGATGATGCCTCTGGACCTCCTGTACCCTGTACTCACATATACACATAAATAATAATTTTTTTGCCTTTTTAGTCAGTGGTCTGCTGCCTGGCTGCCAAGATTGTGGGCTATTTTAGCGGTTTTAACATGAGCAGGAAAGAAGAAAAACTGAGGACCAGTGTGGGGTCTCTAGCCAGTGTCCTTCCCCTCAGACAAGCAGATTTGGGCCCTAGCTTAAGAAATTTTTGTGCATTAGTACTGAACCATAGAATGTTTGCTAGAGGCAATTCCCATTATAAGGTAAAGGCTCTTTAAAGAATCAGGTTCAATTTTCTCCTTCAAAATGAAATAAATTACTGTTGGAACACAGCCCAACTGTGCCTTGAGAAAGACAAATTAGAGTAGCGAACAGCCTTTAACTGCAGTCTGTCGAGCTGCCTTCCTGTGGGAATCCATGACGTGTACCCATTCCACTTCAGTCTTGCTACTTCGACCGCGATGATGTGGCTTTGAAGAACTTTGCCAAATACTTCCTCCACCAATCTCATGAGGAGCGGCAACATGCTGAGAAACTGATGAAGCTGCAGAACCAGCGTGGTGGCCGCATCTACCTGCAGGATATCAAGGTGAGCAAAGGGTCCGCGTGCAGCACAGAGGAGCAGTCACTTGGCACACTGGACTTTGGCCCTTGTACTTTCTTGGGCCCATACCCATAAGCAAACAGCAGTGGGAAAGCATGTTCCATGGAAAGCTGTTCTCAGAGGAAGCTTAAGACACCCCTTTTGTCCCAGAGCATGGTGTTAGTGTCAGCATGCTAGACCTTCAGGTGTATTGACCAAACCTTTCATGCAGAAACCAGACCGGGATGACTGGGAGAGCGGGCTGAACGCAATGGAGTGTGCATTGCACTTGGAAAAGAGTGTGAATCAGTCACTACTGGAACTACATAAACTGGCCACTGACAAAAATGACCCCCATGTGAGTATTAGGAACCCAAGGTGGTAAATGGAGGGAATTATTTGCCACAGGGCTTGGGAAAGCTATCAGTAACCTTCCATGTTCTCTTTTCTAGTTGTGTGACTTCATTGAGACTCATTACCTGAATGAGCAGGTGAAATCCATCAAAGAACTGGGTGACCATGTAACCAACTTGCGCAAGATGGGAGCCCCTGAATCTGGCATGGCAGAATATCTCTTTGACAAGCACACCCTGGGACATGATAATGAGAGCTAAGCTGACTTCCCCAAAGCCACGGAGTGACTTCACAAGTCACTGAGGCAGTGCATGCATGTGGGGGCTACCTTTCCCTTTTCTATAAGTTGTACCAAAACATCAGCTTAAGTTCTTTAATTTGTACCATTCCTTCAAATAAAGAAATTTGGTGCCCAGTTGTTGCCTTTGAGATTGAGACAAACCACACTGTGGGGGCAAGTATGCCGTTTTCCATTGTCTTCAATATCAGATACATTGACCCCACTGAAACCTAGAAGAGTATTTATATTTACTAAACTTAGTTGAGGAGAGGTACAGGTGTCTTGAATTCAGACAGGAGTTAGCACATGCCAGACTGTCCAGGAACATTCTGCTCTTGTGTGTAGACAGTTGTGTGGTTCCTGCTGGCATCCATGGAGGTGAGGACCCAGCATTACACTTCAGAAACAGGTGACGTGCCAGCATCATCCCTGTGAAGGTCAGAAAGTTCACAGCATGTGAATGAAGGTATACCTGTGTAAGGCTCAGTTTTGTAGTAGGGCAAAAGTCAAGTCGGGCCTTACACATGCCTTCTTTCGGAGACTGGGGTAGTTTGTAAAAATGTCTAGCCCTAGAAGTGAGTCTGAAATGGTTGCCCTTTTTGGTTTCTATAAACAAAAAGTGGTTGTTGATCTCAGAGTAGAAGTGGGAAGTTATGTTACTAACCCACGTGATTGAGATGGGGATAGAACTGCTAACTGCAAAAGTGTTCAAGAGATCTATAATAAAGGGAAATAGTTTAGGCTTAAGGAAGCATGAAATTGAAAGTATTAGGGGTGGTCACCAAAGTACAGAGAAGGCATCCCAGGAAGCCATACTGCCACAGGGTAAGGCAGCACCCACCACCTGTTCTAGAGAGCTGGCTACCACCATGCTGAGCTTTGGGCAAGTGTTGGATGTGCCATCTAGCTAACTGGGCAGTTGAATTCAGTTCTTGGGCTATAGCCTGGTTAGAGTCTTGAGTTCTACCTCATGGCTGTCAGCCATCCCTACACAAAGTGAACTGATCCCAGTGATAACACTGGCCCATCTAAGCCTGAGGAAGCCCTTCAGCATGTCAGGGCAATCTTTCTTCATTTCCTTTCAGGACGGGCTGATGTCAAACTCTTAGGTGAGGTAAATAAAAGCCTTCCACCACCTCTCGGGTTCTTGCCAAGGTGGCTGGCCCCTGTGAGGCCATTGATTTCCCCCATACACTGACTAATGAAATCCTGTGAAACTGGAGGAAGGCTCAGAGAAATGGAATCATGCTCCAGGGAATGCAGGCCCTGGTTTGGGTGGACAGACCTGTTTTCTGGGACAGGATGGGGATCTACATACTCTGAGCATAGTGTGTATGTTGCTTGGCACTTGGTCCAAATGCACTTCTTTGGGATGGTCTCTGGGGCTGTCTGGAATATCCAGCTTAAACTCCATGGTTTTCCTCTTCCTGGGACCTACTTCTGGGTGCCCCCTGGAAGCCCCATCACCTTAGAGCAATTCAAAAGCGTCCCTGGCTCCAGAAGGCATAGGCCAATTTGGGCTGTTGGCTTTAGGGACTAAGTAAGGTTTGGAGAGTGCTGCCTGCTGAGGAGGGAAGACCATGGGAGTACCACTGAGGGGTGTCTGGGGGGCACTATGGTAGCCTGGCCTCTCCAACATTGAAGTAGACCTAAAGGCATCCAGCCCCTAAG
>NW_008339463.1:0-264 GCF_000622305.1 Nannospalax galili | reverse complement strand
ATATTGTCATCCTATGAGTTGGTCACTGATACAGGCAAGGCAGCTCTCTCTCTCGCTCTCTTTATATTTTTATTTATTATTTTTATTTTATACGTATGAGTGTATTGCCTGCATGTATGTGAGTGCTCCCGTGTCGTGCAATGCCTCGGAGGTCAGAAGAGGGCATCACATTCCTCTGGAAAAGGACGGTTCATAGCCGCCATGTGGGTTCTGGGAATTGAACCGTGGTCCTCTGCAAGAGCAGTCAATGCTCTTAACCGCTGA
>NW_008339462.1:0-294 GCF_000622305.1 Nannospalax galili | reverse complement strand
CACCGGGTCCTCACGAGGTCCCCCAGCACCCCAAGAGTCCAAGGCAGGCTGCCTCACCTGCTCCCTGTTCCCTGCTTCACAGAAAGTTTCGTTCCAATCTCTCCCCACAGGAGGCTCCACCCTTCTTCCCAGCATGCCTGCACCAGCCCCTGGCTCTTCAGAAGTCTGGGAGGAAATAATCATTTTCAGGCTACAACTGGACACTTTGATTAAATGTTGGCAGGGGTAGGGATAATGGGGGTCTGGGAGGTCTCCATATTTGTTCATCCATGGGGTGATGATTCCTTACATGAA
>NW_008339461.1:0-523 GCF_000622305.1 Nannospalax galili | reverse complement strand
AGCCTGGAGGGACAGGTTGGGAGTCCTTTTGAAGTGACAACCAGGCCCTCCATTCCATCCGTGGGGGAAGGCATCCTTCTGGCCTTTGGCTCTGCCTCCCTCCCAGGCATCCAGCTGTTCTCTAACAAGGTCAATATAGACACGTTACCAGTGCTTCAAATCCACTCCGATCACTTCAGCTTTGTTTTTTCATTAACTTCTCCACTGCAGCTGTATCACCCCAGGATTTCCACCACGTGGATGCAATGGACAGGTAAATACTGGGTGGGGTATATGGACAGCACAAACCCCTCTCCTGCTTTTCTCCAACCCCTGTAAGGGCTTATGTAGCCCATCACAGAAGCCCAGCGGAGTCCTTTCTTTGTTACTGAACATATTGCATGAGCCTGCTGCGAATCTTGCTGCTCTCTGTCTCACAGACCCCATCCGTCCCACCAATGCTTACCTCCTTCCCCCAAAACACAGAAGTACACCAATATACCTCCTCCCAAGCATCAAATAAATACTTATATTATGTTATGTA
>NW_008339460.1:0-433 GCF_000622305.1 Nannospalax galili | reverse complement strand
ACCAGTTCCATCTATGTGAAGATAAGTCAAAGGTCCTGCTCAACCATGGTCAGCTTCACTTGGAAGCATGGAGGAAATAGTCCTTCTGAGTTGACCCTCCTCTTTGTAGACTGGACACTATTTCAAGTCTACCTTGTGGGGTCTCCATGGCCTCCCTGAACAAGGACATTTACAGGACATTTTGAGAGGTGTTCCATAGTCCCCTGGAACTTAGTTGACCTTGGAGGGCAAGGGGCAAAAACTGTCCTTTAAGTCCCTCTGAACAGATTAGTATGGGCCTCAAAGTATGGCTGTTAAACATCCAATAAAATTAGTTCCACCAGTCTGGTACCTTTAATTACCATGTGTTATGCAAATAAAGCTTGGGTAAAAAAAACAAATGTTCTCAGATAAACTTTGACTATATATTTTGTTCCTTAAACTAGTTGACTAA
>NW_008339459.1:5255-7034 GCF_000622305.1 Nannospalax galili | reverse complement strand
GGTATTGGTCAGAGTATTTTGTCACAGCAATGGAGAAACAAACCAGGACAGTCTTGGTTAATTTGAGGACCTCTCTGATCTCTATGGCCAACAGCTCATAGGGAGGCAACCCATCCCTGGTACTGTAGTTTTTTTCTTAACAGTTGTACAGTTTTGGGAGCCTTTGTTTTTGTTTTTATAGAGGATTATGTATTGTAGGCTTTCCCCAACCATTTTGGTGGGTATTATTTGGGTCTTACCCAACCATAAAGCTCCCAAGAATCTTACAACTATAGCTGGCCTTTGTTTTGTCAGGTGTACTTGTTATCTTTCAAATGGGTTTCACATCTTTAAAACACTCAAAGGTTAACATCATACATTAAATCAATCATAGACAGGGTTTAACACCGTGTAGAAAGGTTTTTATCCACTTGTAGTAATGGTTTTCTCCATAGATGTCTGTTGGGTACCACAGCATAGGTAAGAGGCATTAACTGTGGGTTTTACATGGGAGTCTCTTTGTATCATTTTTATCCTTGAGACATTTACAGGTGCTGGCTCAAGTTGCCTGACCCTGCACCAGGCTATAGAGACAGAGGGCCCCTCTTGTCCCTACTGCACGTGTTGACTCCCTGAGTCAGGCATGCCCTGGGTCTGCCTCCTGGCTGAAGCAATATCTGCTGCCTCTCCATTGACCATACCTGGCTGCCAGGGAAGGCCCTGGAGGGAAAAAATATCTTCACCCCTAGCATAGCCATTCTCAGGAGAGAAAGCTACCTTGTTTAATCTTTGGGGATCCTTAACCACCCCTGGGACAGTTTTAATCCTCTGAATGACTTTTGTGAACTGTTCTTCAGGTTTTAAAGCTGTCCAGAATCTCCTTAGTACCGAATTTGGTTTTCTATCAATTTTTTCCTTAGGAACTTGGGCTCAACATAAATTTTGCCACATTTGTCTTTGAGTAACTCAAACAATCTCCTTAGTACCGAATTTGGTTTTCTATCAATTTTTTCCTTAGGAACTTGGGCTCAACATAAATTTTGCCACATTTGTCTTTGAGTAACTCAAACACACCTCTTTTTTGGTCTTGGATTTTTAAATATCTCTTGTAGGTTGTTCTGTTATTCTACAGATACATTTTACATGTTGGTTTGAGTCACTTAGATCTGCCAAAGCCCCCCTCACTTTACAAAGATCCTATCCCATTAAGGGACATAGCAAAACCATTAAGCTCTATACCATTCTCGAGGTCCCAGTTGAATGAAGCTTTCCTTTATATCTCTGGTGAACAGAGCCCTATCTGGCCCAGTGAATTGGGCATCATATATTGCTTTTCTCATACCTAGTTCTCTCAGTAATGCCTAGCCTTCTTTTATAGTCCTCCAGCCCCTGCTAATCATGGGAGTCTCCATCGGTGAGGACCACGTATCTTTAATGCCTCGCACATGCCATTCCATTAGGGACTACTCCCCCCTGTACTGGCATAGGTTAAACAGTCTGTGTCTCAAGGATGGATATAACTCAGTTGTGATGCTTCTGAAGGACTTAAACTGACAGTTATTCCCATGTCCCATACCCTCACAAGACACGATGTGAGGGGCTCTTTAAATGCTTGTTTGAAGTTCTTTCTTAGTCCCAACAGCTCCAGTATGGAGTATTTTCTCCTAGCCACAGTAGTAATAACCTTTTCTCTTTTTGTATCAAAGGTTGAATCTGAAGGGCAGCTTTAGCTACTTTCATTTCTAGGTTTTTTTTTTTTTTTTTTGGTCTTTTTGAGACAGGGTCTCTCTGTAGCCCCAG
>NW_008339459.1:2636-3308 GCF_000622305.1 Nannospalax galili | reverse complement strand
AAGCATAAATTTGTTAGTCATAAACATTAGCCAAAAAGAAAATTCACTTTATTGGAAAAAATAAATTGTTTTAAACTGTTGCCACGGTCTTATGTTTTCCCATAGCTTTATTACAAACACTGCAGCAGGAAGCACAGCAACAACATTAATATCATGAAGAGGATCAGTACACCTCTAGTACCAAGAACCGGAGTGGGTTCAGTAAGGTGAACAGGATCAGAGGCATCTCCAGGAGCAGGAGCAGGAGCAGGAGGAGGAGGAGCAGGAGTAGGAGGAGGATCAGGAGCAGGAGCAAGCAGGAGCAGGAGCAGGAGCAGGAGGAGGAACGTGAACAGGATCAGGAGGAGGAGAAAGAGGAGGAGCAGAAGCAGGAGGAGGATCAGGAGCAGAAAGAGGAGGAGGAGGAGAAGGAGCAGGAGGAGCAGGAGGAGGAGTGGGAGGAGGAGGAGCAGGATCAGGAGGAGGAGCAGGAGCAGGAGGAGGAGCAGGAGCAGGATCACGAGGAGGAGTAGGAGCAGGAGGAGCAGGAGTTGGAGGAGGAGCAGGAGCAGGAGTAGTAGCATAAGGATGATCAAGAGCAAGAAGAGGAGGGAGAGAAGGAGCAGGATGTAGAGCAGGAGCAGCAGGAGGAGCACGAGGTGGAGCAGTTGCAGGAGGAGGAGCAAGAGGAGG
>NW_008339459.1:0-1271 GCF_000622305.1 Nannospalax galili | reverse complement strand
TTTTTTTTGGTCTTTTTGAGACAGGGTCTCCCTGTAGCCCCAGCTGGCCTGGAACTATGTAGACCAGGCTGGCATTGAACTCACAGAGATCCACCTGCCTCTGCTTCCTGAGTGCTGGGATTAAAGGCATATGCCACCATGCTCGGCAGGAGTGTGAATCTTACAAGCTAATTTAATGCCTGCTTGGTAGATGGGAAGCTTCATGTACTTTTATAATAGGAAATATTTCTAGGTTGTCATTCTTTGCAACTCACAGTATCTTGTAACTTAGCAGTGTACGTTGGAGTCCATTACAAAATTTGCTGGTCACATATGCTACTATGTGAAAAAACAGCTACATTCTAAAACCTATGAAACATCATAATACAAAGAGGTGAATAAAATATTTAAGAAGTATGACTGACAGAAAATGTGCAAATATATGTATATATACATACATATATGTATATATGACAAACATTTTTAAAGAGCCACTGTAGGAATTTTCAATTTAGTGATTTGACAGAAAAAAGTTGAACTTGAACCCATCAAAATTCCCTGTTTTGCTGCAATTCTTCATTCAAATATGTACTACTCATGTCCTAATATGTATTTGTGGCATTCTACTACTCTGTGGTGGAGAACTGACTTTTTTCTAGCTCATGTCCATGATTCTGTCTATACTCGTTACAAAGCAATTGTCAGGTAATGGCTTCTGGTGCAAATCTTATGCCAGTTCGGGTTTAAGTGTCTCTGGTGGTGGAAATATGGCATCTTTTACTTCATCCACACAGACATTTCCCTTTTTGTTTAATCTTAGTTTTGTCTTTTTGAGAATTTCATGCTTCAGTATTGTCTCTGCATGTTTTTCCCACCCCATTCCTGTCCATAACCCACTTCCCCCATGTCCCGGCTCTCCCTCTGTTTCTTTCCCTGTTCTTTACTGTTACGTCTACATAACATACATTTATCAATACGCACACACATAACGCGCTGAGTCCATTCAGTGGTGTGTGTGAGTACCCGTGTTTAGGGCTTCCCGTTTGGGATTGTTTAGAAAGCCAGGAAACGAGTTAGTCCCTGGAGACTCTGATTCTCCCTACGCTAAATTTTTTGGCATACGGAAAACACTGGCCTTTCAGTTTGGTACACTTGGGAATATGCCTAATATTGCATCTGCAGTGAGTGGTATTTTGGTTTATAGTATAATAATTTGCATCTGAAACATGTCGGTATCCATCACGTCAACTATAATTACTCTCACAGGTTTTATTATTATTATTATTATTATT
>NW_008339458.1:0-412 GCF_000622305.1 Nannospalax galili | reverse complement strand
CTGAGGTGCACAGAAACTAAATCAGCATTTATGGCAAAAAAAAATCAATTAAAAATAAAAAGAAAGGAGACTGTTTGAACCATGATGACAGTAGTATTATGCCCACAGTCTTAATTTAAATGTTCCCTTTACAGACTGGAGAGATGGCTCAATGGTTAAGAACACTGACTGTTCTTTCAGAAGACGCGGGTTCAAATCCCAGAACCCACATGGCAGCTAACAACTGTCCGTAACTCCAGTTCTAGGGGATCTGACAGCCCCTTCTGCCTTCCGCAGGCATTGCATGACACGGATGCATGCACTTACCTATACGCAGGCATAACACTCACACACATAAAATTAAAATAATAAATAAAAATTTAAAAAATATTTTCTTTACAAAGATATATTAAAGAATATTTATGAGACACAT
>NW_008339457.1:0-619 GCF_000622305.1 Nannospalax galili | reverse complement strand
CCCCCAGAAGTCATCACCTATCCATAGCTCCTCAGTTAGTGGTTGGGGACATGCTTTCTCCGTTAGATAGCACAGCCTTCTTGTATGTAGGAACACTAGACAGCACTTGATACTAAATTTGGAGGCTATTTTAAGCAATAGAATCATAAAAAAGCCCAAAGATATGAAAAATCAAGCTCTAAATAAACCACAGGAGCATAATTATGGTATGAGAGACAGAGCAAGAAACAGAACACTGACTTGCTTAACTCAGCTGGGAACACGCATGCTGGGGAGCTTAAACTGTTCACCACTTCTCCGTGTCCCTAGATGACCGAAATTAAAAAAATATTATTATTATTTTTTAAAATTTATTATTTTTTATGTGTATGAGTGTATTGCCTGCATGTATGTGAATGCACCTATGTTGTACAATGTCATGGAGGTCAGAAGAGGGCTTCAGATTCCCCTGGAACTGGAGTTAAAGACGGTTCATAGCCACCATGTGGATGCTGGGAATCGAAACCGGGTCCTCTGAAAGAGCAGTCAAAGCTCTCAACCATTGAGCCATCTCTCCAGTCCTGTGATTACTAAAATTTACATAAGTTAAAAAAATTGCAACAGGGGCTGCAGAGATAGC
>NW_008339456.1:0-472 GCF_000622305.1 Nannospalax galili | reverse complement strand
ATTTATTTTAAAAAATATTTTATTTATTATTTTTATTACATGTGTATGGGTGTAGTGCCTGCATGTAAGTAAGTGTACCCGTGTCATGCCATGCCTGCAAAGGAAAAAGGAGGCCATTGGATCCCCTGGAACTGGAGTTATGGACAGTTGTTAGCTGCCATTTGGGTGCCGGGATTCAAATCCAGGTCTTCTGCCAGAAAAAACCCGTGTTCTTAACTCATGAGACATCTCTCCAGCCCAATAAAATGAAAATTTAAACAGATCTAAAGCTAGTAACAAAAGCAATCAATCTACCAATGCACAAAAGCCCAAGTACACTGGACTCACTACAGAATTCGATCAGACATTCAAAGAACTGGGATTCATATTTCACAAACTAGTGCACAATGTACAAAAGTAACAATTATTCCATACTCTTAAATCAGTATTGATGACATCTAAACAAGACAAAGACACAAAAAAACACAACAAT
>NW_008339455.1:0-359 GCF_000622305.1 Nannospalax galili | reverse complement strand
GGAATGCTTAGTCCTTTAGTGTCTCATAAACCAATATAATAATATAGGTTCACAACACTTAACCACTTACATCTCGATTACATATCCAAAAAAGTATAACCCAAGTACCTGCTTAATATATGTGTGTACATGCACGAGCCTATTCTTAACCAAATAGGACAAAAATACTCATGTCAGTTACAATCCACGTTTCTGCAACTGGTCACGTGGCCTAAGTTAGTATTTGTAACTACCTTCCTCTACGACCCATTCTGTATTTCCTCCACCATCAGCAAGCACCTCTGTAGGTCTTGGCTCTTTCTCTAGATGAGTGACCCATACTTTCATCCCTGAAGGGTCTGGCCCATTTGTTGTCCTGT
>NW_008339454.1:0-209 GCF_000622305.1 Nannospalax galili | reverse complement strand
TCCAGGGGAATTACAGTCTGTCATGGCAGGGAGTCATGGTGGCTGGAGGTACCTGGACCAGTAGCTGAAGAAGCTAAGCTCTCACATCATCAAGCAGTCACAGGAAGCAAGAGAACAACTGGAGATATGGCAAGGCTTAAGAACTCTCTAAGCCCACTCCCAGTGACGTGCTTCTAAAGCCTCCCAAAACAGCGCCATCATCTGGGGAC
>NW_008339453.1:15761-16456 GCF_000622305.1 Nannospalax galili | reverse complement strand
TTCAAGGTCATCCTCAACTATAAAGCAAGTTCAGAGTTAGCCTGGGTTATGTGAGACCCTGTCTCAAAAGAGAAGGGGGGAAGGAGGAGAAAGAGGAAGGAGAGGAGGAGGATGAGGAGGACAAAGAGGAGGAGGAGAGAGGAAAGAAGGAAGAACAAAGGATGAAAATACAGGACAAAATACTCCACTGTGCACCATAATTATATGTCCTAAGTGTACATCATTATACCCTAGCAATTAAAAAGAGATTTAAATTTAACAATACAGTCCTGGACTCTTCCCCTCCAGACACAGAGGCTCTAACTGGAAACTCAGTGCTGGTGGAAGGTGCAGCCATGTGGCCTGTCCTAAGGTGGCCTTACCTGGGCTGGTATGTTGACTTCCCTAGTTCGGGGCTAGCTTTGAATCCTCAGACCAGGAGATCTAGATAAGGACACAGGTATGGACCCAGGCAGAAGCAGCAGCAAGTGGCCCAGCCCAGACACAAGCTCAATGCAGGTGGCAGCTCTGACCCCAGCGGCCCTCACGGGACCTGGAGCAGCTCCATGGTTCTTGCTTCACTGTCTTTCTCCAGCACCAGACACTTAGATGGACAGACATGACAAATGGCACACGGTTAAACAAAAGGCAGCGATCCTGCTGTTTGTAGCTCCAAAGGAGAGAGTTCACCAGGAACACTCATTGGTGGAGCGTGC
>NW_008339453.1:10327-14605 GCF_000622305.1 Nannospalax galili | reverse complement strand
GGGCTGTCAGCATCCTGAGTACATCCAGCGTTTAGGAAATCCTGTCTGCAGACCTCCTCTCAGAATGCACCCTACTCTGTCTACTCTGTCCTCATGCATCCCAGGTGTCAGCCCAAAGGAACGTATCCAGCAGGCACTTAATGTTTCAAGAAAGGAAAGACCTATTCAAGTTAAGGACAGTCACTTCCCCATCTCAGGCCTGGCTGTAAGGCTCCTGAAGGCATTTGAGAGCCATTCAGAGGATTCCCTCAAGGTCCATGAATGGCTAAAGTGGGTCCCCTCCTACAGGAGGAGGAGCAGGAGAGTGGACGAGGCAAAGAAATCACCCTGACCATTAGGGTCCTTGACTGATCTAAAACCAAACGTGGTGCAATTCCCGAGAACTGCTCAGTGTTGCTTCTCTGCTACTCATGACCACAGACACAGCCCAAGACCATGCACGAAAACCCAGAAAAACCCAGGTGATGAATACTCAAGCAACAGACCAATAGTTTTCCAGTGTCAGGTCATGAAAGATAAAGACACATGGAGTGGGGAGACGGGAGATGCAGAAGAGGTGAAACCAGCCCAGAGTCCACGAGCACAGACTCCAAGTACGTTTAAACGTTTGGCTGAGTGATAGCGTGCCCCGCTGGTGTTGACGCCCCGGTCTTCACTGCAGTGTGGTTATGCAGGAAGTTACCATAGGAGGTATCTGGTAGAAGATTAGAGAGAGCATGACTTTTGCAGTACAGCTTGTTACGATTAGCAATTACAATAAAAAATTTTTTCCACTTTTGGCAAAGAGTGAAGGTCAGTCATCAGAAATACAGATACAGATACAGAGGGGCTGGAGATATGGCTCAGCAGTTAAGAGCACTGACTGCTCTTGCAGAGGATCCGAGTGTGATTCCCAGCATCCACATGGCAGCAGCAAAAGTCTCTAACTCCAGTTCCAGGGGATCTGATGCTCTCTTCTGTCTTCTGTGGGCATTGCACACACATGGGTGCATTTACAGACATGCAGGCAATACACTCATACAAGGAAATAAAAACAAGAAAACATTTTTAAAAGCAATGCAGACATTGGAATCCCGACTGTACCACTTCCTAGCTCCAGAGACTGAGCAAGTCACCGAATCTTGTAAGCCTCCAGGATGGTTAAATGTCAGCTTAGCTGGATTTAGAACCACCTAGAAGACACCTCTTGGAGTGTATGGGAGTGTGTTTCCAGAGAGGTTTGACTGAGGAGGAAACCTACCCTGTGAGCAGCCCGGTCCCAAGGATGGAGTCTGCACTGAGCAAAAGGAAAAAGCAGCTGAGCACCAGACTTTCTGTCCCTCTCACTGCTGACCTGCCCAGATAGGAGAGGTAGCCTCAGGCGACCGCCACCATGCCTTCCTGCCAGGACAGACGCTACCTCCTGAAGTTACTAAACCCTTCAGTAAGTGACTTTCTGTCAGGCCTTTTGTCACAGAAATGAAAAGAGAAAGTTACGCACCTCCACTTCCCCCACTGGTAACGCTTCAGTAAGGCAGTGGTTACCGTTGTTGTTCATGGTCATCAGATGTGTGGTGAGGATGGGGCCAGCACAACATGTACATGTAGTAAGGTGTCCAGCCTCCCCCAGAAGCCAGTCTCACAGCACAGCTGACACAACTGTGGCTGTCCCCACGCTCAGACCTGCCAGGTCCAGGGCACCCCTTTCTTTCAGTGACTTGCCTGCTTCTGCCTCCCATGACTGAACATCAGATGTGAGGATCTGGCTGTGAGTGCCCAGAGGACCGGGCTGGGGCTGCACAGTGTGCCACACAGAGCCTAATAATTCCAGGGTCTTTGAGAATGAAACCAAGATGGTGGCAATCTAGCCACCTATGAAGGCCCCTTCAGGTGCAGCTGAAGCCTGCATTTTCCCCTGGGCTGTGGTGTCCTCTATCCTCAGCACTGTGTGGGCCAGGCCTTCATTCCTCCAGCAGTCCCTCAGGACCCGAGAATGCGTGGCCCCTCACTCCAGCCAGGATGGGGCCTCTCTTAACTGAGTTCTCTTTTCCCTTGTCTTCCTGGGGCCTCAGTATGGGCTGGAGACTCTCTGACCTACAACTGGCTCATTTTGTCTCCTTCCATCTACAAGGCCAGGAGTCCCTCCCTGAACCCTCCAGGCTTTGGTCATTGCACTCGGGCTGCAGTCGCAGAGGGCTCTCTCTGGTGTCACTCTGCAGCTGCTGCCCCTGGTCAGGCCTTGTCATTGGTATGATTAAGGGAGATGGTGCTCACACACACAGGGCCTCAGGGAGGTATGGAGGGTCCCTCCCCATCTGGCATAAGCAGAAAGGGGACATAAGGGTCACCTGGACACAGCAGTTTGTTGAGGAGGCTCTCGACACTGACCTCAGCTTGGTCCCCTAGAGCTCAATGGCCTGTGCCAAGGGCAGGAAGAGAGAGGGAAGAGGAGTCACTAGAAAGATCTGCACCCCCACCCCTTCACGTGGCTGAACCACTGAAGAACTTACAATTGGAAGAATAAGTGGAATCACCAAGTCTGTCCTCTGTGGGTGCTGGGGTCCCCTCACCTCATCTCGTGTGGTCACTCCTCATTGGCTCAGGTGATTTTAATGCCCAGACCAGCACTTTTGAGACTTCATATACTCCTTAGTGTTTCTGCAAGATAGATTCCAGAAAGTGTGGCTGTCCATGTGGTCAGGGCCCTCTAGAGGAGCAGAACCAGTGTGTGTGTGTGTGTGTGTGTGTGTGTGTGTGTGTGTGTTATAAAAGGGAGCTACTGGGTTGCTTACAGCATGGGGACTGGGTCTAACATGGCCATTGTGTGGAGAGGCAGAGAACAGCTCAGTCCAAGAAGATCGACCCCTCAGCAGCAGCGAAGGCCTTGAAGCTTCCAAAGAGTTGATGGTACAGAGTCTGCATCAACAGGTGAAGAAGTTGGAGGCCTCTGGCGGTGAAAGACAGCGTCAGCAGCAGCGACAGACACCAGAAAGAAAGACTCCAGGGGCTCGTGCATGCTGCCTTCCTCTAGCTGCCTTCCACATGGGACTCTAGCCCAGGACATAGTGCTGGCCACATTCAGAGCAGCCCCTGCCCTCCCTCACCTACTGTTCCACGTAGCAGTCTGTTCTGGAAGCCCCTCCTCTGAATGGTCCCAGAGCTGTGTTTCAGGAGGCTGCTTCCTCCCAGTCAGTTCATTACCTCCATCATAGGCCTTACAAATCAAATCTTCTCCACTGTATTTCAGCTCTTCTCCTCCTTATCACTGAGAAGTGAATCCCTAATTCCAAGTATATCACTGATTTCATGATGACCCAGTTCATGGCTATCATGACTCATCCACCTCCCACAAGTAGACATGCTGACCCCTCACTTACTTGTCTTGAAGTCACCCCACCCTGTGGCCCCATCCTCTCTTTCTGCTGTGAGTCCCAGGACTCTCCTTCCATCCCCCAAGAACAGCATCTCTCTCCAGAAAGCCTTAGTGAACCCCCACATCTGTGTCAGAGCTCTGATCCTTTAAACCTCATCACAGATGGGGCCATGCGCCTATCACAGTTCCTGCAGTGGTGACAACTCAGCAGGATCTTAGTTTCCCTCACACCTACTTCAATCCCTGGACAACAGCCTGTTTCTTCTCACCGAAACGGTGGCTGGTTTCGAGAATGCATACACACACACACATACGTATATATGTACATATATATGTGTACATATAGGTATATAATTTGACAAATCATGTGGTGAAGCTGTCTATTCCTATGCTGTCTGTGATGATTTGAATGAAAATGTCCCCCATAGGCTCCGAGCATTTAGACAGTTGTTCCCACATGGTGACGCTGGTTTGGGAGTCTTTAGAAGGTGTGGCTATCCTGGAGGAAGCACATCACTGGGGTTGGGCTTAGAGAGTTCTTAAGCCTTGCCAGATCTCCAGTTGGTCTCTTGCTTCCTGTGCCTGCGTGATGTTGTGTGAGCTTAGCTTCTGCTGCTCCTGCTCCAGCCACCTCCAGCCACGATGCCTCCCTGCCATGACGGACTGTAATTCCCCTGGAACCATAAGCTCAAATAAACTCTTCCTTCTATAAATTGCTTGGGTCAGTGTTCCTATCACAGCAACAGAAAAGTGACTAATACACTGTCTTTCATTGACAGATGGGTTTTGATTGCTTATTTCACGTTATTGCCATTGCTGTTAACTTCAGAAAGAGTACAAATGTCTCAAGAGTCTCACTTAAGTGTCTTATCAATAGACAGCTTTTGAAGTTATATTGTTAAGTGAGAGTAAAGGGTAGTTTATTT
>NW_008339453.1:0-9763 GCF_000622305.1 Nannospalax galili | reverse complement strand
ATGACTCATCCACCTCCCACAAGTAGACATACTGACCCCTCACTTACTTGTCTTGAAGTCACCCCACCCTGTGGCCCCATCCTCTCTTTCTGCTGTGAGTCCCAGGACTCTCCTTCCATCCCCCAAGAACAGCATCTCTCTCCAGAAAGCCTTAGTGAACCCCCACATCTGTGTCAGAGCTCTGATCCTTTAAACCTCATCACAGATGGGGCCATGCGCCTATCACAGTTCCTGCAGTGGTGACAACTCAGCAGGATCTTAGTTTCCCTCACACCTACTTCAATCCCTGGACAACAGCCTGTTTCTTCTCACCGAAACGGTGGCTGGTTTCGAGAATGCATACACACACACACATACGTATATATGTACATATATATGTGTACATATAGGTATATAATTTGACAAATCATGTGGTGAAGCTGTCTACTGCTATGCTGTCTGTGATGATTTGAATGAAAATGTCCCCCATAGGCTCCGAGCATTTAGACAGTTGTCCCCACTCGGGCTGCAGTCGCAGAGGGCTCTCTCTGGTGTCACTCTGCAGCTGCTGCCCCTGGTCAGGCCTTGTCGTTGGTATGATTAAGGGAGATGGTGCTCACACACACAGGGCCTCAGGGAGGTATGGAGGCCCATCTGGCATCTGGCATAAGCAGAAAGGGGACGCTGGTTTGGGAGTCTTTAGAAGGTGTGGCTATCCTGGAGGAAGCACATCACTGGGGTTGGGCTTAGAGAGTTCTTAAGCCTTTCCAGATCTCCAGTTGGTCTCTTGCTTCCTGTGCCTGTGTGATGTTGTGCGAGCTTAGCTTCTGCTGCTCCTGCTCCAGCCACCTCCAGCCACCATGCCTCCCTGCCATGATGGACTGTAATTCCCCTGGAACCATAAGCTCAAATAAACTCTTCCTTCTATAAATTGCTTGGGTCAGTGTTCCTATCACAGCAACAGAAAAGTGGCTAATACACTGTCTTTCATTGACAGATGGGTTTTGATTGCTTATTTCACGTTATTGCCATTGCTGTTAACTTCAGAAAGAGTACAAATGTCTCAAGAGTCTCACATAATTGTCTTATCAATAGATAGCTTTTGAAGTTATATTTTTAAGTGAGAGTAAAGGGTAGTTTATGAGGTGAGTTATGGAGGTTTACAGACAAGATAGGATCATTTATAAATAGCATAAGTCAAAAAAGGTCAAAGGAATTCTTTCTATACGTAGGTCACAAGCTTGTCAAACTGTTCAAAAGCTTGCTGTGACATTTTCTCAAAAAGGCACAGGTTTACAGAGCAGAAATCAGTATGGCCAATTAGCTCTTTTGACAGTCCCATTTGAGGTATAGCCCACCCCAGACCCCTGCCAAAAAAGTTTCTAAGCAGACTATACAGTGACTTTTCTGAGTTGTCCCAGTCTCATCCCCCTCATTTTCCTGTCTCTCGGTCCTGCTTCCCACCATTGCATCTCTTGAACCATATCCTGCTCTAGGAAGTTCCACAGAGCTTGGGAAAAGTCCACTTCAAGTCCAGAAATGTCTGCCTGAAGGTCCCTTGAGCAGAAGGGAAAGGTACACAGTCCCCTTGGCAACATGGGCCACTTCTGAGAACCATTATCATTAGGGCAGCTAGTGACAGAATACCATAGGGAGAAATGGAATGTCTGAAATCCCTTTAGTCACAGGAGGTAGGTCCTACACAAACACTTCCTCAGAGTGCTAGGGTCTTATGTGCTCTTAGCCTAACTGCTGTAGCCTCATTGGTCTGGAGGTCCTTTAATGACAGGAGTAATTTCTGAGGTCCACTTGATACGAATGGGAAGGTGCGAGGGCCTTTTCTCAACGTTAATATCTAAGCTCCCCCCACCCCACCCTAGGCAAAATAAGAAGATATGAGGCCTTTTATGTCCTAACCCCGGGCTCATATATCTGCTTCATCAAAATGGGAAGGAGTTAGGTAATTTAAGAGAGGTAGTTCTGGAACCCTTTGTAAGAGTGGGGAACTCTGACTCTCTATTGAACAAAGTTGAACATCTGAACTCCCTCTGTCAGAGATCGAGTCACAAACCCCGTGTGGTAGAAGTTGAATTCCCCTGGTACCTTGTGGAGGGGAAAAAAGTCCCAGCAATGCCCATCCGCTTTAAAGTCTTCTTCAGTGTTTAGAACGCCTGTAGTTTGTGTTGAATCTGCAGAAGAAAGGGCAGCAAACTCAACATTAGTCCAGCAGCCTTTAGTCTAATATGCAAAAGACCGGGTGTCAATCCTCAAGATATTATACACCATCGGTGGCTTTCCCAACCTAGGCTGCGTCCTCTCTTTTACCCTGAGCCAGTCATATATAAGGAAGAACTGAGTGGCCTCAGAACTTCTGGTGACTGAATTGAAGGCAGTAGCCTGCATTCCAGGTTTGCTTTCTAAATTTAGCATATGAGAAATTTAACCAAAACTGGGCTGTCTTCCCCTTGATCAGAAGGGGAAAACGCCCAGCTTTCCTTCATATGCAGTGGCATGATGAGGCTCCCTTGGTTCAGAGGAAAAGTTATAAGACCCCACGCCAGTAATCAGAGGGAGAAAGTCTCAGGGAAGGTTGGACAGAGCAGAACATTCCCAGACCACATTGGGCAGAGGGCGATTGTAACTGGTTACCTTCCGTAGAGGCTGATGTTCCAGGAAAATGCCTTGCCAGCTTCCAAATCTTCTTTGAAGTCAGGAAAACCTGGATCTTTGGGAACTCCATTCCAGATGTGGCAGGAATCTGAGCAGTCTTCTAGTAGGATGGATGGCGGTTCCTGGCTCTGTGTCAGCTGCTTATGATCAGCTACACAGCTGAGGGCCTGACATATGGACTGCCCTCCAGTCCTGACCACCAGCTTGAAGGTAGATGGCCTTGGTTCCTGACTGAGGATTTTACTCCTCTATCATAGAAATGCAGCCCAGAGTGCTCTGGGGATTTTTGGGTCAAAAATGTATTTCCACGGCCACCCAGGTCAGAGAGAAAAGACCTGAGTCTCTCTTAGTTGAAGGAGTTCATGTGAGGCTGCCATGAACAGAAAGGTAAGCTCTTAAGTCTCCTTCCTCACAGAGGGTAAGTCTGAAGCACCCTTGAGGACACAGTCAATGCTTAAAGCTTCTTGGTTACCGGGTAGGGTCTGTAAACTACTTTAGAAGAGAAGTATGCCTCAGGTTACTCTTGCTCAAAAAGGAAATGTCTAAATTTGCCTGGGTCAAAGGAGGTAGTGCATATCTGCACCCCTTTGGCAAAGCATGAATGTCTTGAGTCTATCTTGGTTAGAGGAAAGAAGTGTAGAGCCTTCTTTAACAAATGAGAAAGATCTAAACAGGAATAGTTAGTGGGTTAGGTCTGATGACCAATTGTGAACAAGCAGTGACTCTGTTCCTCCTTTTGCTGATGGTGAAAGTTTCAAGGGCCCCTATATAAGACAGAATAGGTCCCTCTCGACGAGAGGATGAACATGTGGTATCGTCATCATCATGAGAGGGGAAAGGACTGAAATTCCATTGGGAGGCTGAAGGCAGTACCACAGGCCCTTGGAATGACACAGAAAATCCCTCAGTCCCCTGTGCAAGTGTGGAAGGTCCCAGATGCCTTTCGGCACATGGAAAAGGAAATATAGATCCTGATTCATTTGAAGAAGTTTCCCCAGCCCCTCGAACAGATGGCAAATGCTATAAACCCCCTGTGTGGATGTGGAAGGTACCAGATACCCTTGGTCAGCTGTGGGAAGTGTAAGGCTCCCTTGGAGGGTATTGGCAGGGGTTGGGTCTCTTTTGGCAGAAGGGGAGTATTTCAGTCCCTCTTGATCTCTTGGGAAGTTCGGAAGACCTGTGGTTCAGAGCGGCCATTTCTCCATCTCACTTGGGGGAACGGATGGGTCCCCCATGACGAGACGGTGAACGTGTGGCATCATCATCACCAGGAGTGGGAAAGGACTGAAACTGAATTGGAAGGCCAAGGGCAGTACCACAGGCACTTGGAATGACACAGAAACTCAGCCCCTTGAGCAGGTGTGGAAGGTCCCAGATCCCTTTGGGAAGATGGAAAGGACTTACAGATCCTGATTCATGTGAAGAAGTTTCCATATCCCCTTGAGCAAATGGTAAATGTTGTAAAAAAAAATGTAAATTTGTAAATGTGGAAGGTACCAGATCTCCTTGGTCAGATGTGGGAAGAGTAAGGCTTCCTTGAGGTGTATTGGTATGGGTTGGGTCACTTTTGGCAGAAGGGGAATGTTTCACACCCTCTTGGATTTTTGAGGAATGTTTGAAACCCTGTTGTTCAAGGGGGCATGTCTCAGTCTTCCTTGGGAGGAACGCATGGGGCCTCCACTGTGAGAGGGTGAGCCTGTGACATTATGGTCATGGTAGGGAAAACGACTGAAATTCCATTGGGAGTCCTCAGGCAGTACCACAGGCCCTTCAAATGACACAGAAAAACCCTCCACCCCTTGGGCAGTTGTAGAAAGACTCAGATCCCTCTGGGTAGATGGCAAAGGACCTACAGATCCTGATTCATTTGAGGAAGATTCCATATCCCCTTGAGCAAATGGTAAATGTTGCAAAAAATGTAAATTTGTGGACATGGAAGGTACTAGATCCCCTTGGTCAGATGTGGGAAGAGTAAGGCTTCCTTGAGGTGTATTGGTATGGGTTGGGTCACTTTTGGCAGAAGGGGAATGTTTCACACCCTCTTGGATTTTTGAGGAATGTTTGAAACCCTGTTGTTCAAGGGGGCATGTCTCAGTCTTCCTTGGGAGGAACGCATGGGGCCTCCACTGTGAGAGGGTGAGCCTGTGACATTATGGTCATGGTAGGGAAAACGACTGAAATTCCATTGGGAGTCCTCAGGCAGTACCACAGGCCCGTCAAATGACACAGGAAAACCCTCCGCCCCTTGGGCAGTTGTAGAAAGACTCAGATCCCTCTGGGTAGATGGCAAAGGACCTACAGATCCTGATTCATTTGAGGAAGATTCCATATCCCCTTGAGCAAATGGTAAATGTTGTAAAAAAAAATGTAAATTTGTAAATGTGGAAGGTACCAGATCCCCTTGGTCAGATGTGGGAAGAGTAAGGCTTCCTTGAGGTGTATTGGTATGGGTTGGGTCACTTTTGGCAGAAGGGGAATGTTTCACACCCTCTTGGATTTTTGAGGAATGTTTGAAACCCTGTTGTTCAAGGGGGCATGTCTCAGTCTTCCTTGGGAGGAACGCATGGGGCCTCCACTGTGAGAGGGTGAGCCTGTGACATTATGGTCATGGTAGGGAAAACGACTGAAATTCCATTGGGAGTCCTCAGGCAGTACCACAGGCCCTTCAAATGACACAGAAAAACATATTGACATATCAACTGGTTTTGTCATTATGTAGGACCTATATTGTATTTGTTAGCTATGCAGAACCTCATGTACCATGCTGGTCTCAAACTCATTCCATACCTGACAATGATCTTGAACTGATCCTCCTGTCTCCATCTCCCAAGTTTTGGGATTTGAGACATCCTTAACCACCACTCACTTATATAATGCTAGTAATGGAAGGCAGGACATCCTGCATGCTAGGCAAGCGCTCGCCTTTTGTTGATGTGAAAGGTCTCTGAACCCCTTCTGGAGAAGGGGGAGGTGCTAGCATACCATGTGTTGATGTGGAAGGTCTCTGAACCCCTTCAGGAGAAGGAGGAGATGATAACACACCTTGTGTAAATGTGGAAGTTCTCTGAGCCCCTTCTGGAGAAGGGGGAGATGATAGCACACCTTGTGTGGAGGTGGAAGGTCCTATATCCTCTTCTACAAATGGGGGAAATATTATAGACCATTCTTGGGTTGGAGAAGATGATACCGCCCCTTCTCTAGACAAGAAGATCCTAGAGACGATTCTGGGGATGAAGCAGATGCTAGTGCACCTTGTGTGGATGTGGAGGGCCTTTCAGAACATTCTGCAGATGTGGAAGACTCAAGACCTTCTTCTGCAGTGGGGGATTGTAATAGACCGATGTGGCAGGTACAAGAGCTACATGGGACAATGCGGATGGAGTCAGAGACACAGCTAGAACAGGTCCCTGAGAATATTGTTCAACTGCAGAAGGTGTCTGAGTCCCAAATACCTCTGGCAAAAAGTCCAGAGACCCTTTTGGAGACCTGGTTAGTTCTGCATCCATTTGGGGCAGCATGGCAGGTTCAAGGATTCCTTAGCGAATAGTGGTAGGAGTTCAGACACTTTTGGCAGAAGGGGAGTGTTTCAGTCCATCTTGAACGCTTGGGGAAGTTCCGAATGAATGTTGTTCAGAGGGGGCATGTCTCAGTCTCGCTTGGGAAGGACAGATGGGTCCCTCTCGATGAGAGGATGAAGATGTGGTATCATCATCATTATGAGTGGGGAAAGGACTGAAATTCCATTGGGAGACTGAAGGCAGTACCACAGGCCCTTGGAATGACAAAGAAAATCCCTCCGCCCCTTGGGCAGTTTTAGGAAGACACGGATCCTTTGGGTAGATGGTAAAGGATCTACAGATCCTGATTCATTTGAAGAATATTCCATATCCCCTTGAGCAAATGGTAAATGTTGCAAAAAATATAAATTTGAAGACGTGGAAGGTACTAGATCCCTGTGGTCAGATGTGGGAAGTGTAAGGCTTCTTTAGGGGGTATCGCTATGTGTTGGGTCCCTTTTGAGAGAGGGGGAGTGTTTCAGTCCCTCTAGGACTCTTGAGGAATGTTTGAAACCCTGTTGTTCAGAGGGGGCATGCCTCAGTCTCCCTTGGGAGGAATGAATGGGGCCACCATTGAGAGACGGTGATCCTGTGTCATCATCGGCATGAGAGGGGAAAGGAGTGAAACTCCACTGGGAGGCCACAGGCAGTACCACAGGACCTTGGAATGACACAGAAAATCCCTCAGTCCCCTGTGCAAGTGTGGAAGGTCCCAGATGCCTTTCCGGACATGGAAAGGAAATATAGATCCTGATTCATTTGAAGAAATTTCCCCAGCCCCTCAAACACATTGCAAATGCTGTAAACCCCCTGTGTGGATGTGGAAGGTACCAGATACCCTTGATCAGCTGTGGGAAGTGTAAGGCTCCCTTGGAGGGTATTGGCAGGTGTTGGGTCTCTTTTGGCAGAAGGGGAGTATTTCAGTCCCTCTTGATCTCTTGGGGAAGTTCGGAAGACCTGTGTTTCAGAGGCCCCATTTCTCCATCTCACTTCGGGGAATGGATGGGTCACCCATGACAGGACGATGAAAGTGTGGCATCATCATCACCAGGAGTGGGAAAGGACTGAAAATGCTTTGGAAGGCCAAGGGCAGTACCACAGGCACTTGGAATGACACAGAAAATCTCTCATCCCCTTGAGCAGGTGTGGAGGGTCCCAGATCCCTTTGGGAAGATGGCAAAGGACTTACAGATCCTCATTCATGGGAAGAAGTTTCCATATCCCCTTGATCAAATGGTAAATGTTGTAAAAAAAAATGTAAATTTGTGAATGTGGAAGGTATCAGATCCCCTTTTCAGATGTGGGAAGAGTAAGACTTCCTTGAGGTGTATTGGTATGAGTTGGGTCGCTTCTGGCAGAAGGGGAATGTTTCACATCCTTTTGGATTTTTGAGGAATGTTTAAAACCCTGTTGTTCAAGGGGGCATGTCTCAGTCTTCCTTGGGAGGAACACATGGGGCCTCCAGTGTGAGAGCGTGATCCTGTGACATTATCGTCATGGTAGGGGAAAGGACTGAAATTCCATTGCGAGTCCTCAGGCAGTACCACAGCCCCTTCCAATGACACAGAAAATCGCTCCTCCCCTTGGGCACTTGTAGAAAGACTCAGTTCCCTTTGGGTAGATGGCAAAGGACTTACAGATCCTGACTGATTTGAAGAAGATTCCATATCCCCTTGAGCAAATGGTAAATGTTGCAAAAAATATAAATTTTAGACATGGAAGGTACTAGATCCCTGTGGTCAGATGTGGGAAGTGTAAGGCTTCCTTGGGGGGGATCGGTGTGTGTTGGGTCTCTTCTGACAGAGGGGGAGTGTTTCAGTCCCTCTTGGACACTTGAGGAATGTTTGAAATCCTGTTGTTCAGAGGGGGCATGCCTCAGTCTCCCTTGGGAGGAATGCACAGGGCCACCATTGTTTGACGGTGATCCTGTGACATCATCGGCATGAGAGGGGAAATGAGTGAAACTCCATTGGGAGGCCACAGACAGTACCACAGGCCCTTGGAATGACACAGAAAATCCCTCCGCACCTTGGGCAGTTGTAGGAAGACACGGATCCCTTTGGGTAGATGGCAAAGGACCTACAGATCCTGATTCATTTGAAGAAGGTTCCATATCCCCCTGAGCAAATGGTAAATGTGGCAGAAAATTTAAATTTGTAGACGTGGAAGGTACTAGATCCCTGTGGTCAGATGTGGGAAGTGTAAGGGTTCCTTGGGGGGTATCGGTATGTGGTAGTTCCTTTTTGGCTGAGGGGAGTGTTTCAGTCCCTTTGGACTCTTGAGGAATGTTTGAAACCCTGTTGTTCAGAGGGGTCATGTGTCTGTCTCTTTTGAGAGGGAAAGATGGGTCCCTCATGATGAGAGGATGAACGTGTGGTGTTATCACCTTGAGAGGGGAAAGGAGTGAAACTCCATTGGGAGGCCACAGGCAGTACCACAAGGCCTTGGAATGACACAGAAAATCCCTCAGTCCCCTTTGCAAATGTGGAAGTTCCCAGATGCCTTTCGGGACATGGAAAAGAAAATATAGATCCTGATTCATTTGAAGAAGTTTCCCCAGCCCCTCAAACATATGGCAAATGCTGTAAAACCCCTGTGTGGATGTGGAAGGTACCAGATACCCTTGGTCAGCTGTGGGAAGTGCAAGGCTCCCTTGGAGGGTATTGGCAGGGATTGGGTCTCTTTTGGCAGAAGGGGAGTATTTCAGTCCCTCTTGATCTCTTGGGGAAGTTCGGAAGACCTGTGGTTCAGAGGGGCCATTTCTCCATCTCACTTGGGGGAACGGATGGGTCCCCCATGATGAGACGATGAAAGTGTGGCATCATCATCACCAGGAGTGGGAAAGGACTGAAACTGCATTGGAAGGCCAAGGGCAGTACCACACGCACTTGGAATGACACAGAAAATCTCTCATTCCCTTGAGCAGGTGTGGAGGGTCCCAGATCCCTTTGGGAAGATGGCAAAGGACTTACAGATCCTCATTCATGGGAAGGTGTTTCCATATCCCCTTGATCAAATAGTAAATGTTGTAAAAAAAAAATGTAAATTTGTGAATGTGGAAGCTATCAGATCCCCTTGGTCAGATGTGGGAAGACTAAGGCTTCCTTGAGGTGTATTGGTATGAGTTGGGTCACTTCTGGCAGGAGGGGAATGTTTCACACCCTTTTGGATTTTTGAGGAATGTTTAAAACCCTGTTGTTCAAGGGGGCATGTCTCAGTCTTCCTTGGGAGGAAAGCATGGGGCCTCCAATGTGAAAGGGTGAGCCTGTGACATTATCGTCATGGTAGGGGAAAGGACTGAAATTCCATTGCGAGTCCACAGGCAGTACCACAGGCCCTTCCAATGACACAGAAAATCCCTCCTCCCCTTGGGCAGTTGTAGAAAGACTCAGTTCCCTTTGGGTAGATGGCAAAGGACCTACAGATCCTGACTGATTTGAAGAAGATTCCATATCCCCTTGAGTAAATGGTAAATGTTGCAAAAAATATAAATTTTAGACGTGGAAGGTACTAGATCCCTGCGGTCAGATGTGGGAAGTGTAAGGCTTCCTTGGGGG
>NW_008339452.1:4802-6034 GCF_000622305.1 Nannospalax galili | reverse complement strand
CCTTTCCAGAGTCCATCAAAGGGGTCCCTCCATCTAACCATGATGTGTGGTGCGGGGTGTGTCTGGGCCCAGTGTCGGGTGATGGGGGGGATGTCAGATCCTCAATATACATTAAGTACATTAAGGGTAAACGAGGCTAATGTTAATTGAATATTGGGAGAATGTGTTGTTTGAACCTGTCTTTTTAGTTGGTCTTTTAAGGTTTTATGTCACCTTTCCACAATGGCTTGTCCTTGTGGGTTGTATGGGATGCCAGTGTGATGGGTGATTTTCCAGGCTTTACAAAATTTTTTAAAAGGGGAGCTGATAAATGCTGGGCCACTATCTGTCTTTAGTTGTGCAGGGAGGCCCATGATGGCAAAGGATGAGAGCATGTGATTTATTAGTTTTTTTTGAACTTTCACCAGTTTGGGCAGTAGCCCAAAGGAAGTGGGAGTAAGTGTCTACAGTTACAAATACATATTTTTGTCTGCCAAGTTGGGGACATGAGTTACATCAACTTGCCAGAGGGCATTAGATTTTAGCCCCCAAGGATTGGTGCTCATCTGTTGTATAGCAGGGGTATGTATCATTGAAGCACAGGAAGAACAGGTTTTAACAATGTGTTTAAGTTGCTTGAGGGGAATGTGGGGGAATCTGAGATGGACCCCTTGTAAATTAATATGGGTGGCATGGTGGAGGTTTTGTGCCAGTGCCAGCTGGCCAAAACGGACAGTACCTGAAAGGGGGAGTGAGGATTGAAAGAAATAAAAGAAGACAGAAAAGATGCTAGGGAGGGCTCACAGTGAATACTGTGGTGCCTATGGGGGAATCTGAGATGGACCCCTTGTAAATTAATATGGGTGGCATGGTGGAGGTTTTGTGCCAGTGCCAGCTGGCCAAAACGGACAGTACCTGAAAGGGGGAGTGAGGATTGAAAGAAATAAAAGAAGACAGAAAAGATGCTAGGGAGGGCTCACAGTGAATACTGTGGTGCCTAGATTTATTTCAGTACTGTCTTTTTATACAGAAGAACTCCGTTAGTTACAATTGCTGTATTTCCCCACCTGTATCTGAGGGTCAGGGAGCAGTCAGATCAAAGGCTACTTGGATCCTTTTGTTTACCACTAATGCCTCAAGGTCAGGTATTGTGAGGCTCTCCAGAAAACTCCTTCCTCCTGAATGGGCAGGTTAAGTACTGGTTTGCATGACACAAACTCAGTAAACGAGGCTGCTGCAGCTCAATGATTAGC
>NW_008339452.1:0-793 GCF_000622305.1 Nannospalax galili | reverse complement strand
AAAGGCTGTAGTAGTCTTTTTTATGGGTTTGTGGCAGAAGAGCCGAGGTGGGAGCCAGCGAAATACTGGAATAACTGAAATCCATTTATCTTTGGGATTGTGATTATCAATTTGTCCTTGGAAGCCTATTAAGCTAATTGAAAAAGAGGAGTGATGTTTTAGGAGCTATTGTACATCTGATAATGGGAAGGGGATAATAAGTGTATCAGGTTCTTTCCCTGTAATTTGAAGGGTTCTCTCTCTTCCTTGATGAATCATAGATGAAAGAGTGTCTACTTCTGTAAGAAAGCAAGGAGCACCCCCTACTGGCGTGTGAAGCCATTCTAGTACTCCATGTGGCTGATGAATTGCTCCCACCATGGTGGGGGAGGAATTAAAAATTAAGAGTTGAACCGGTAGCTTGGGGTCATATCTGGCTAGTGATGCCTTTTGGAAGTGGTTGTTAATTATTTTGAGAGCCTTTTTAGCATCTGGGTTTAGATACTGTCTGGAGGCTGGGTTTTTGTCTCCCTTTAAGAGATCAAAGAGTGGCTGTAATTGACTTGTGGGGATGGAAAGCCAGGGCCTTGGCCAATTAATGTTGCCTAAAAAGCTCTGAAGGGATTAAGGGTAAGTGGATGGGGGACATCCAGGATAGGTTTAAGGGGCCTAACAGTAGTAGGCGTTATTTCAGTCCCCAGGAAGGTAATGGGGGGAACTGATTGTATTTCATTTGTGGCTATCATAAAATCTTTTGTTTCTGGGATGTTTATCATAGCATCTTTTAGGTCTTCTAGAGAGGAATCCTCATCTT
>NW_008339451.1:0-277 GCF_000622305.1 Nannospalax galili | reverse complement strand
CTCTAAGTATGAGGCTGGGTTCTCTTCGGGCCCCTGTCTGACATCATAGACTTTAGATATATTGGCGGGTTTTCTTGCCACCATTTTGAGACCCACTAACAGAGTCTGGCAGTAGACCAGGAGCCTCTCCTTACCTTCTGCCATGTTGTAGTCCCAGTTGGGACGGCTGGGGGAAAGCTGGCATTAATGGTGCCTGGGTCTGTGGTAGGGTCCCCAGTGGGGCACAGAACCAACTTCCGGGCTGCCTCCAGGATCCTGTTTCACTCCTCAGTAGTGA
>NW_008339450.1:0-310 GCF_000622305.1 Nannospalax galili | reverse complement strand
TACAGCAGTCTCTTCTGCATGAAATAACTACCATCATCACAACCTCAGCTGAGCCTGATAACTAAACATCGTCACAATTGGGCTTGTTGACGGACGTGCTCCTTCATTAAAAGAGAGCCAAGCAGGGTCATTGGACCCTCACCAGATTATCCAGCCACTCTTCCCAGCCAACTGTATGTAATTTGACCCTAATCACACATGGTGTCCTGGATTTGGGGAGGACTAAAGTATACAATCTGGGGAAGGCTAGGAAGAATGACCATGCTGGGTAAAGGCTTTCCAGTGTGTATACCCTCAGGTCATACATACA
>NW_008339449.1:53097-60839 GCF_000622305.1 Nannospalax galili | reverse complement strand
AAAGGTTAAAAAAACTCATCCAATTTTATGTCTTACAGGGCTTATACTGAGGTCCATAATACATAACTATATTAATTCAACTGTGAACCTAGAAAATTGCACCCACTTGTGAAAGAGATGCACTGTCGCTCTGGAGGGTGTTACTTAATATGTTGAAGCTGTAGTGAAAAGCTTCATGTAGTTATTAAAAATTTAAAAAGTATAATGATTAAAAAAATAATTTTTCAAAGCATAAAAATTTGCTTCTTAATAATTAGTAGATGTGAAAAACATTATCACTGAAATCTACCTGATGACTTTATATCCATGGTCAGATGCCAAGGAGCTCAGAAAGTAACTGACTGTGACTAGTAATAATTTGATATATAGAGATTAGAAATGCATGTGCAAACATCTTAATGTCAATTGCATTAAAAATGGATTTTTCTGCATAAAATTCTGTATTTTAATAATGAATGGAGACCTTTTTTAAAGGTTAAAACCGCATTTAATTTTGTATCTTATAGGGTTTATACGGAGCACAATATTGTATAACTGTAATAATTCAACTGTAAACCTAAAAATGTACAGCCAATTTTGTAAGAGTTGCAGCCTAGCTCAGAAAATTGTTATTGACTATGTCAATGCTGATGTAGTGAAATGCTTCTTCTAAGTATGTGGTTATTAAATAAATAATTTAAAAAAATAAATAAATCCAAAAAAAATACATATATACACTTGACTGTGGTGGCGTACACCTTTAATCCCAGCATTCAGTTGGTAGAGGCAGTTAGATCTCTGTGATATTGAGGCCAGCCTGGTCTACGTGGTGAAGTTTCAGGCCTGCTGGGGCTATAGGGAGATTCTGCCTCAAAAATGCCCCCCCACCCCAAAAAAAGAAGAAAGAAAATCGTATTCTTAATTTCCAGATATTTCACAGAACATTTCCCTTGAGGATAAGTCACTATTTAATTCAAATTCAATGAAAGACTTTAGCATTATTCTAGAGTATAGGGATATTCATGCATATATGCCATAGCAAGCTTACAGATTTTAGTATATATATTTTTTTGAGACAGGGTGTCCCTATAATCCCAGCAGGCCTGGAACTCCCTATATAGACCAGGATGGCTATGATCTCACAGAAATCTGCCTATGTCTATCTCCTGAATACTGGATTTAAAGGTGTTTCCACCATGTCCAGCATAGATCTTAGTATTTTTTGATACACTTCTTTCAACTTTTATGAATATTATCATCCTATTTTATTTATCAGTTTTTAAAGCTCTTTATTAGTATATACCATCTTAATCCAACTTTATTTAGAAAAATTCTCATTGACTTAAATCACTTCTAATTTAAACTCTGAAATGAATACCAAAACAGATTATTTATACAAGTAAACATTTTCAAATATCATAGATCTGAAATTGCACATTTCTTAATTTCCATGTTTATGCCAAACTAACCTTGGCTGTGCCCTCTTCGAAGTCCTTACAAATTCCAGCCTTAACACAATTCTGTCTATCACACAAGCTTTGGCATTTCCTTAGCTATTAATTTTATTCTTATAAGGAACAGGTAAAATAGACAGGAACGCTGCCAACTATACAAAAACAGAAGTGATGAGGTACTTAAAGTTACTTCAGGTATTTAAATACTCCCTACTGTCACAAGAAACGATTTTATTATGCTAGTAAGAAGCAACAAGAAAAGTAGTTTGTCATACTATGTCTCAGTGTAAGAGGACTTCACTAATGTTGCATCTGAGAGAACAGGTTTCCTGCAATCAGCACAGTCTCCTATTAATGGAAGTCTAAAGTAAAAATGATCATAATATTTATCATTCACGTTTGCCCTCTACACATAGAATGAAAGGATTTGTGAAGTGTCTAGAAGGTGGTAGAATGTTTTAAGAAATATGGAAGTTAAATGCTTAATAAAGAAAATATGTAAATCATAGTCTTGGAGCTCTGAATTCTATGTCTATTTTCTGAGCTGTTTGGGATGATGAATCATTCTGGCAGGTACTTCTTGTTGGAAGATGAGATCTTGCTACCTAGACACACACTCAGAATGCCAGGATTCAGGAGGTGAAGAAAGAGAATTGCTGTGATTTTGAAGCCAGCCAGGGCCACGGAGTGACACTGTCTCTATAGCAAAAGGAACGAAGAAACACTAGCGTAATATATTACCAGAAAAATTATATCTGTGTTTATGTGCATGTATTTATATATTACATATGTATGTGCTAGCTTGCTTTATGCAATTTTCTTATTATTCAGAATTAATTGCTATAATCTATAGGGTACTACACAGATAGGAATATCTCCCAGGACATGGGGATATGGACTTTATGCCCTTTGGCTCTCTTCCTTTACTCAGATCTGAATACAATGTGACTGTGTTGACTGTAAGTAAGGGATAAGTTGTCACATTTGTTGCAAAAGCGAATTTTGCATCTCTGTGAAATCATCTCATTTTGAGAGAGTGTTTGAAGTTTGCTCTTATTCTATGATTTAAGGGCAGTAGTTTTCTGGAATCCACACATTGTAGTGCCTCTGCTGTTATTACAGTACTATGATTACAGTTTAATAAGCTGGGATACACCTCCAGGAATGCCACGTGGTAATTTTTATGACAGCACTGATAGGAGGTAGGAGTAATCCTAGGGACTCACATGGCTTAGAAATGCAGCAAATGTTTTGGTGGTTCACATTATCGGTGGTTCAGTGCATTCACATGCCATGTATTTAAAAATACTTAAAATCAAATTAACACCCAGCTATTCGAATTTTCATCTTCCAAACAAACAAGAGACAGAGAATTCTTTACTTTGGGGCCCTGGAACTTCATCTCACACACTTCAAGATCCTAAAGTGAAATCTCTTTCTTTTTCTGGGCAATAAAATCTCTTTTCTATCTGACAGAATGTATCTGGATCTAACCCCATAAACAAAAATTCTATGCAAGAAATTTGCTTCCTAAAACCTTCAGTCTCCCCTTTTTCAAAGTGAGAACAATAGTATGAACATTATGAAACTGTCTTTAGACTGCATGAGTTCAATTATTCAAAGCTATTAACAATGAGCAGTAAAATGACTGGCCATTCACCATAATTTATAAGGCAAATGACATCCAGCCACCTGCTCACTGTTGGATAGGTCCAGGCTGGTTCTTCCTTTTATGTTCAGCCTATTATGATGTTTTATATACACAGAGTAGTATTATCTATGTGGCCCTGTTTGAATTTTTAAGGAGGTGACAATACCATCTGTTATTTAAGACTACCTTTTTTTACTCTACATGTGCCTCTTGGATGGTAGTTCTTTAAAGCTCTATTAGACAGACTCAGGAGAAAGTACCTCTCACCTCCAACCCATGCAAACATCTGCTTGCAGCATTCAGAAAGCTGATACCCCGAAAACACTGGACAATCCAGCAATTATATGAAGAATGAAGAAGCTAGCAGTGGAGTCAGATGGTGCCACAGCTTCTTCTGTGTTGGGCATGCAGAGCTCTGGGCTTTTTCTTTTCTTTTCTTTTTTTCAGGTGTCTGGGAGTGGCTGCACAGAGAAATGAACTGTGTGGGATGAGGTAAATAACCAGCTTTGCCTTTGTACCTTGATTTAGACTGCTTATGTGCAAAGTGTGTCAAACATTTGGACACTACAGATATTTTATTTGCCATATTTTCTCACCCTAGCAGCCATTTATTCTTTGGAAATTTATAAAGTTTTTATTTGCTTTTAATTTGGAAAATGAAACGCACTGTAGGGAAAAAAGATGAACTTCCTTATCTTCTAGCTATCTTGGAGCTTTGTAAATGATGTGGCTCTGTGTCTCTTCACCTTCAGGTAATGTAGAAAGTCTTGTAACCAAACCATTATTTGATATTTTCCCCACATTTTTATTTCAATATTTGTCTTTGTTCACCTAGGAAATATTTATTTCAAACCCTCAAAAACTATGCGAATATTATTTCCATAACTCTTTTATAGTCTGTAACTGAAAACATATACAAACTGAATCCACCAAGTTAAGGTTGTGGTAAATCATATGCTTTGCTGCCACAAATGAGTGTTAAAAATATACCACTGGTCTGCGGGATACCTCCAGGGATAAAAGTGCCTGACCACAGTTCAATCCCCAATACCCACATAATGGAGGAAAGAACTGACTCCCACTGTTGTTCTTTGACCTCCACACAGGCATCATGCACACCTACACACCTACACCTGCACACACCTACCCGCACACACACATGCACACACACACACATACACAATATAGATGTAATAAAATTTGTGAATAATATGCCATGTTTTCTTAAGAAAATATATATAGATGGTCCATTTTCTTTTCTAATGGATTATGTTCAAAGAACCACTAATTTTAAGACACGTTTTCAAAGTTCATTATAGCTAAAGCTACACAGAGATTCAAGCTATGAATACAGCTTATAAAGACTATGGACTCAAATCCTAGCCCCCAAATTCCAGGGTGCTACTGTATTCTTTTACTAAGGCACCCATAAGAACATGCCATAGACTACAGACTGGGCACCCTAACATTACAAGGTTGTTACGTTTTACTTACAGAGAACAGAGCTCGGAGTCTAAGGTGTCCGTAGGGCTGGTATCTTCTGAGACTCTACATGGCACATAATGTCCTCACACAATCTTCTCTTCTCTGCACATCTGTGTCCTAATAGCCTCTTATAAGGTATCAGTTTTCAGCATTAATTTACTCTTTCCCAATTTCAAACATGTATATAATACGTTCACTCATCCTTCCACTATCTCTTATCTTCCTCCCACCCCTTACACACACCCCTTCCTTCTACCAAGTCTCCTTCTAATGTCATGTATTTTGTTTTGATGTTTGCTTTGTGACCCACTGGGTTTAACGAGGACTACTCACATGGCATGTGGGTAGAACTATCCAATATAGCATGAGTAACTCATCAGTGGCTAGTCACTGAAGAGAAGGACTTCCTCTCCCCCATCAACCCCTGACATCATTAGCTCCCCGGGGCAGGAGGCCCTAACTTTCTCCCAATCTGTGACTGTTTTTGGCCCACTCTTGTGCAGGTCCTGTGCAGGCACCACCAGCTGTTGTGAGTTCATGAATGCTACATCATGATATGCCCATAAGAGTTCTGAATTTCCCACCTCCCCATCACTTAGCTCTTACAATCTTCTCACCCCCTTGTCCATGAGGTTTTCTACACATTTCAGGGAGTGTGAAAGACACCAATTTTAGTGAATTTGAGTCTACTCTTATAAACTAGTTTTTAAATTGATTACCTTTGTAGAAATTCAATATTCTAATACAGGCTTATTCTAAAGTACTGGATATTAGACTTTAACAAAATGACTGTAGAAGGAAAAAACTCAGCTCATAACAGCTGCAAATACATAAAACTAACACCAATAAATTGAGTACAGCATTTTGTGCATAGGCCTCTATATAAGTAAGAGGATTATTTTTTGTATATCTTTTATTGAATTTTTTGTAATTCATAAAAAAACTCTTAATTGTCTTTATACCCTCTCTCCCATCTGCAAGTGCCCATAGGCCCCACACTCCCAAACAGGATTTCAAGCATTCTGTCATTTGTGTTAAGACCTATCAGCCTATAGAGTCAAGTTAATGTACCCAGACACCCCTCAGTGCAAGTTATCTACTGAGTTCTAGTCAGCCTATCTAGTCACTCCCTTAAAGAAGATTAACTGTCCCTCACCCAGCAGTAATCAGCTAATGATACTTCTTTGGCTAATGTTGAGCCTTGCTGCCCATTTCCCCAGGTCCATGCTGGGTTTTAGTATGCATCAGTTTGCATGGGTCTTGAGCATGCTGAAACCATTTCTGTAGATTCATATGAGCAAGGCTGAGGAGCCTGAAAGACTCCCCATATGGTCATGCCCTTCCTCCACTAGCTCTTACAATCTTTCCACCTCATTTTCTGTAATGATCCTTGAGCCCTCAGTAAGTGAAGTTTGATATAGGGGTCTTTCACAGACACTTATTCTCTGTATGTGAATATTTGTGGAACTCTGTAATAGTCTCCATCTGCTACAAAAGAAGTTTCTTTGATGAATGGTTACTGGCATCCTTGTCTGTAAATATGATGATCCATATTTAGCATATAGTAAGAAATTACATTTGTCTAGGGCTGTGACAGCCTTAGGGTTTTCTCTAAGATCTATGACCTCTCCAGCAGTGCATATTGGCTATGTTTACAGTACCACACATGAGTTCCCTCCCATTGTGTAGGCTTTAGGACCAATTAGGCAGTTGTTGATTACCCCCAAGATAGAAGTTCCACTACTACCCCAATATAGACTGCTGTGGCAGTCATTGTTGTGGCCATTAGCCTTAAAGTTAGGGTTGGACCATCCATTGATTTTCTCCTTTAGCAGTTTGCATATTGGCCTCCAAAACTATGAGAGCTAGCCTTCAGGGAAGCTTCAAGGTCAGTTCCTGCTCCATTGCTCCAAGTCCTATGCCCAAAGTATGTCCTGTTCTCAGCAACTGGGTCTTAACTTCAAGTTCTGAGAGATAATAAAGGACTGTGGCAAAAGTCTGTGCAATTTGGGGAGTCTCTTGGACTACCCTGGCCAACAACTTGAAGGGAAGTTTCTCCTGTCTGGCACTGTTTCTTGTTTATATAGCCTTCAGCTATACACATGGACATGTATAGAGATACTGTTGTGTGTCATTCTTCAGTAGATTTTGTATAAATACGTTACCCTCTGGTTTTTCATATAAGCTAAGAATTATCTCTCCTCTCTGTCTCCCTGTCTAAATTGGCCTCCTCCCTCCTCAGTTAAAGTATCCACATTTTCCCCATTTCGCCCTTGATAATACCTGTGGTTTATCCCCCCTTGAGCTCCTTCTTCCCCTTTACCCACATGGTTCCTTGTATAACCCTCCTTTTCCCCCTCCCATTTAAATACCCCCATTTTATCCATTCTTAGCAGTATTTCCTGTGCACCAGTCACCTGACTTGGCCTAATGCCTTGATAATACCTGTGGTTTATCCCCCCTTGAGCTCCTTCTTCCCCTTTACCCACATGGTTCCTTGTATAACCCTCCTTTTCCCCCTCCCATTTAAATACCTCCATTTTACCCATTCTTAGCAGTATTTCCTGTGCACCAGTCACCTGACTTGGCCTAATCTCACCACAGTTCACCTCCCCACTTGGCTTGTGGTTCAGTCTGACTGAGAATCTGGGTCCCCTTTCCATATTTTCTTATCTTTCATCTTAATCTCACAAGGTTGAGCTAAAAAACAGCTTTCTGCCTCCTTAGCACCCTCTCACCTGATGTTTATCATGAACAACTTGACATCTACACATTGTGAGACCAGTATCCACTAAGATGTCTATAATTAGATAGAAAAGCATAAAATCTGAGGAAAGATGATGTGTGACTGTCACCCTGTGAAGCAGTGATGGTCTTTGTAGCCTGTATTTTGTCAGCTTCTTGCATTTTGAAACTTTATACTAGTTTCTGAATTTGTAGGACATGATTAGATAAAATATGGCAGCTGGACTCATCTTCTAACGCAAGTTGATGAAGAATGTGTTGACCAGCAAGGTGCTTCTTATCAATAGTTTTATTAACTCTCATTGTTCAAGCATATTATGACATCTAAATGTTCAATAATTGAGCTATTTTACTCTTAAAAGGCAGTATGATTTCTTAGGTTCTTTGCACTTATTATTCTATCTCATAAGAATATATCTCTTTAATAT
>NW_008339449.1:50595-52751 GCF_000622305.1 Nannospalax galili | reverse complement strand
CTTTTCATTTCTGTCCAACTTTATTAATATTTATTATTATTTATTGCTTTTATAATAATGTTTTTTCAAGGAAAGAAGGTACATCATCACCTTTACAGAACCAAAATTTCACTCAATCTATAAAATTAGCTCCATAAATACCTGTTCACTGTCCGATGGATTCATGATGTTTACCTAAAGCTATGTTGTCTTATAGTTATTCTGTATTCATTCCATACAGAAGATGGGTCCTAGAGAGACATCTCTATGAGCCAGAAAATGGTCTCTGAGCAGTGCTCAGTCACAAACATTCATAGAATTGGCTAAAACATGACGGTTGATTTAAAGCTGTTCTCTACAGAAATGTGGGCTTCATTTTTTAAAAGACTCAGAATCTTCTAGTAAATGTGAAGGGTTTTAGACATGCAATCAACTGTAGAGAGCATGGACAATATGGAACTCAAATTGAAGTGTGAGGACTTAATCACCTCATGATTATGCATTCATATTAGATTGTAAAAGCATCTGTAATATAATAGAAAATTCAAATGTTAACCATTTAGCCTGTGAATGGTAAACAATTAATTAATCTGAGGATTTGATATACTTAAATACTTTGCAAATTTGATGACTGAAAAATCTATGAGATTTCAATGATCCTATTGGAGGTAGCTGGAAAACGTTAGTAAATTGAGCAGTGGAAATGGCCCAGGCAACAAATAGTAACCTTTGGCTGATATTAGACAATTCTAACAAAAGCCAAATTTATCAACCCCCGCCTCTCTCTGCCATAGGACAACTTTGAATGTCATTCCTTAGGCACTATCCACAGCCCTTGTTCTTTTTCTTTCCAGACAAGGTCTCTCATTGACCTGGAACTCATAAAGTAGCTAGGTTGGTTGCCCACTGCACCCCAGGAATAAGCCCGTTTCTGTCTCTCCAGTTCTAGGATTACAAGGTGTGTGCCACTGTGGCTAGTTGTTTCTAGGTGTGTTCTAGGTATTGAACTCAGTTTTTTATGCATGTAAGTCAAGTGTTTTATTGACTGAGCCATCTCTCCAGACTTATCAAGTCTTATTCTTGATTTGACTTTCAACCAAAAGTTTTAGAAGTATATAAAAGCAGGAAAAAAGGTCTGAAAACTTATAAATTATTTCATTAATGTTATTAAATATATAATGATTGTGAATTTATAACATTCATTAACCATCATTATCTGACTCATAGAAGGGAAAAAGTTACTACTGAAAAATGCAAAGGGAGAAATGTAACCAAAACACAATAGCAGACATGTAGCTTCTCATTTTCCTTCTTTTTAATCTAATTCAGTCAGTGGACAATACAACTTAAAAAACAAGCAAAATATAATTTATTTTTATACATAAAAGCATAAATGTGCAGAAGGAACTATGTATATGTAACAAGTGTCTATATAGTCCTGGTAAGAGCCAGACTTTATGCATGAAAACAAGAAAATATTCAGTAAAATTAAAAGTTGTTGGCCTGGCGTGGTGGCACATGCCTTTAATTCCAGCACTCTGGAGGCAGAGGCAGGCAGATCTCTGTGAGCTCAAGGCCAGCCTGGTCTATATAGTGAGTTCCAGAACAGCTGGGGTAAAAAGACCAAAAAAAAAAAAGTTGTTGATCTAAGGTATTTGGTATATTTTAATGAGTTTTTTATATTTCATACAAAACACCTTAATCAGCTTTATGCCCCTCCCCCACCTGCAACCTCCAAACCCCCTTCCCAACAGATTTTATGTATTCTGTCATTTATATTATGGGCTAGCGAGTTAGTGTACGCAGATGTCCCTCAGTGCAAGTTCTTCCACTAGGATCTAGTCAGCCTATCTATAGTCACTCTCTTAAAGAAGATCAGTTCTCCCTCAGTCAGCAGTACTTAGCTGCCAGTTGTTTTTAGGTTAAGGTTGGGGCCTGCTGCCCATTTCTCCCGTTCTATGCTGAGTTTGTCTGCTTGAGGTTTCATGGGTCTTGTGCATGCTGACACCATTTCTAGAGATTCGTATGAGCAATGACTCAGGAACCTGTAACACTCTGTTTCCATATGGTCATATACCTCCTCCCCTGGCTCTTACATTCTTTCTACCTCCTTTTCCTCAATAGTCCCTTAAAGATAAGAGTCCTGTCTAAGGACCCACATGCTGCATACTCTTATT
>NW_008339449.1:37812-47642 GCF_000622305.1 Nannospalax galili | reverse complement strand
AATAACAAGTAATTGGAGAAAGAGTAAGTAGAAACCCTCCAATTCAAAATAGACTAAAAAACTAATATCTAGGAATAAACTTAAACAAAGGCATTAAAGATCTCTACAATGTAAATTCTAAATCTTTGAAGAAAGAGATTGAGGAAGACACCAGGATATGGAAGGACCTCCCATGCTCATGAACTAGAAGAGAATTAATATTGTGAAAATGACCATCCTTTCAAAAGCAATCTATGGATTCAATGCAATCCCAAACAAAATCTACATGACATTCTTCACAGAATTAGGAAAAAATCTTAAAATTCATATGGAATAAGAAAGAATCAGTAAAAGCTAAAGTAATCCTAAGCACAAAGAACAATGCTGGGGGAACTACAACATCAAATCTCAAACTATATTACAGTGCTAAAGTCATAAAACTGCGTGATATTGGCACAAAAGAGGACACATAGATGACTGGAGTAAGATAAAATTTTAAAGTGATTTTAATTTACATTTCTCTAATTACTAATAATGTTGAGCGCTTTTTAAAGCTGTTTTTTATTCTTCTTTATTATTTATTTTGAAAACTCCCTGTTCACATTCATAGCCTGTTTTTAAGTCGGTAATTTTTTCTTGATTCTTTGCTTTTTGAGTTTGTTATATATTCTGAATATTAATCCTCTGTCAGATGTTTGACTGGTGAAGATTTTCTACTGCTCTGTGGGTTATCGCTTTATTTCCTTGGTTTTCATTTTTGTTTGTTTGTTTCATTTTGCCTTGTTTTGCAATACAAAATATTTTTATTTTAATGAAGTTCCACTTGTTTATTTTAATGAAGTCCCCTTGGTTCTTGAGCAACTGATGTCTGATTTAGAAAGTCCTTTCCTGCACCTATATTTTTCAGGGGACTGCCTATGTTTTCTTCTAACACTTTCAGAGTTTCAGATTTCACATTGAGGTTTTTGATCCATTTGGAATTGACTTTTGCTCAGGGTGAAAGATAGGATCTAGTTTCATTCTTCTACAGATGGAGATCCAGCTTTGAAAGCATCATTTGATGAAGATTCTGTTTTTACTCTAATGTGTGTTTTTAGCACCTTTGTCAAATATCATGTGGCTGAAATTGCATGCACACTTGTTCCATTCATCTATGTGTCCTCTTTGTGCCAATACCATGCAGTTTTATGACTTTAGCACTGTAATATAGTTTGAGATTTGATATTGTAGTTCTCCCAGCATTGTTCTTTGTGCTTAGGATTACTTTAGCTTTTACTGATCTTTTCTTATTCCATATGAATTTTAGGACTTTTTCCTAATTCTGTGAAGAATGTCATGTAGATTTTGTTTGGGATTGCACTGAATCCATAGATTGCTTTTGAAAGGATGGTCATTTTCACAATATTAATTCTCTTCTAGTTCATGAGCATGGGAGATCCTTCCATATCCTGGTGTATTCTTCAATCTCTTTCTTCAAAGATTTAGAATTTACATTGTAGAGATCTTTAATGTCTTTGTTTAAGTTTATTCCTAGATATTAATTTTTAGTCTTTTTTGAATTGGAGGGCTTCTACTTACTCTTTCTCCAATTACTTGTTATTGGTATATAGAAATGTTACTAATTTTCATAGACTGATTTTGTAACTTATCACTTTGCTGAAAGTGTTAATCATTTCAAAGAGTTTTTGGTGGAATTCTTGGGATCTGTTACATATCTTGTCATCTGCAAATATAGATAACTTGACCTCTTCTTTTCAGTTAATACTCCTTTAATTTCCTTCTTTTGTCTTATTGCTCTAACAAAAGTTTCAAGCTCTATGTTTTTTTAAAGACTGGAAATAATGGATATCTTTATCTGGTTTCTGATTTTAATGGGGATGTTTCCAGTTTTTCTCCATTTAGGATGATGTTAGCTGTCAATTTGTTGTATATAGGTTTAATTATGTTGAAGTGTGTTTCCTCTAGAACAATCCTTCTGAGATATTTAACAAAAGTGCATGTTGGATTTTGCCAAAGGCCTTTTCTGCATATATGGTGATGACCATTTGACTTTTGTCTTTTAGTTTGTTTATATGATTTGCTTCATTTATTAGCATACATGTATTGAACCATTTCTGCATTTCTGGAATAATGCCTCACTTGATCATGGTAGATGATCTTTTTGATATGTGCCTGTATGCAGTTTGCAAGTATTTTTTTATCTATGGGTCTATAGTTTTTTGTGTGGTTATTTTTGTTTGTTTGTTTTTATTTATTTTTATTTTTTGGTTGTATCTTTTCCTAGTTTTGGTATTAGAGTGATGCTGGCTTCATAGGAGTTTGAGAGTTCTCCCTGTTTCTATCTTTGAATAATTTAAGTAGTATTGGTTGTAGATCTTCTTTGAAGGTTTCATAAAATTTGTGAATTAATTCTTTTGTTTACTCATATTTTTGAAGCTCCTAAGTGTAGTAGCTTGAATGAGAAATGTCCCCATAGGCTCATGTATTTGAACACTTTGTCCCCAGTTAGCAGTGCTACTTGGGAGATCATGGAATCTTCAAGAGGTGGAGCTTTGCTGGAGGAAGTGTGTCACTGGGAATGGGCTTTGAAAGTTCATAGCCTAGCCCAAGCTATAGGTTGAAGATGTGAGCTCTCAGGTTCCTGGTCCTGCGGCCATGCCTGCTGCTTACTGACATGCCTCCCCAACATGAAGGATTCATCCCTCTGGAACTGCAAGCCAAAATAAACACTTTCTCCTATAAGTCTCTTTTAGTCATGGTGCTTTATCCCAGCAACAGAATAATAGCTAACACATTAGCCTATCTTAAGGATGATATATTTAAGGCTTCTAATTTGAAACAAAACATTCAGATATCTTAAGTTTAATATAACATAAGCAGCAAAATGTTGATTGCACTGAGTGATTAAAATGTGTTCTGTTTGACGTAAATTTTAAAAAAGTACTTTACTTATTATTTTTATTTTATATGCATGAGTGTATTGCTTGCATGTGTATAAGTGTACCCGAGTCATGCAAGGCCCATGGAGATCAGAAGAGGATGTTGGATTCCTTTAGAACTGAAGTTATAGACTGTTGTTAGTCTCCATATGAATGTTGGGAAGTAAACCTAGGTCCTCTGCAAGAGCAGCCAGTATTTTTAACCACTGAACCATCTCCCCAGTCCCTGTTTAATATATTTCTAAGAAGTTATTAATGGAATTGTTCTGGGAAGAAGTGATTGATTACCTTTAGTTTCTTAAGTTATGCTGATCATTCAATGATGCATCACTCAGAAGACAGTGTCTGCCAATTCTTTCTCCATACAAAGCTTAATACTCTTCAGCTTGTGTTGAAGCTGATGAGCTCACTGGTCAGTACATAGCATTTCCTCCCACCACTATGTCAGATATTATTCAGAAGGATCAATTGTTCCCAGACTCTGGAAATATTCTCTTGGATTCCATTGCTTCATTAACAATCTTATTGTCTTGTGTCCAAGTCTTCCAATTCATTAACAGAAATCCCACTGTCATGTAATTCACAAGTCACCAACAACATCTTCTGATTAAATCTCAGCCTTACTGGCATTGAGGGGAAGGAGGCCAGGCTTTCCTCTCTCTTCTCTCCCCAGTGTTTTCTCTCTACTGGCTGTCAGCAGCTACCTCCTCCTCATCCAAGATCAAAATTTGTGGAAGTAAAGGTAATAAGAGGCCTGACACTCATCAGTGGAGTGTATGGCAGGTGTCAGGAAGAGTGGCTCCATTTTCCTCTTGTCTTCTCACTCAACAAACCAGCCTGGACAAATGCAGAAGGAGGCATTTCTCAGGGAATAGTGAATAATATATGTTTTTTAAAGTTGCCTCATTTTTCTTTTAGCTTTGACAAGCCTACAACTAAGAATAAGCAAAAACTGAAAGATTTCCAATGAAAGCCTCCTGACCCTAACCCCAAAACAAGGAATTGTGAGTCACTGAGGTGAGAATGTCATGGCAAGCTTGCCTAGTGCAAGTAAATACCAGTGGAAGCAGGACAATTGCCACATTCCTCAACCCTTGCCCTTTGGTGTTGTACAAGGCTTAGCTCCTACTAGTTCTGTCTGCAAGTGGCAGTGATCCATTTCTTGTTGCAGTGCTTAGAGATCAAGCAGAGATCTCATCTTCCCCTGACACACAGCACACTATAGCCTGGCACTCTGAGTCTTCTGCCCAGGTAGTGCCAGCATCAACCATAAATGTCTATCTCTCATTTCTCTCTCAGAAGCAGTGGTCAGTACTCCAATGTCCTTTCTGAGAGAATGCAGAAGGATCAAGCTGTAAGTCCTGGGTGTTGAGGGCACTCATCATTTGCCTCTGTCCAGGACCAAGGAGCTAGACTCACTACAACCTTGGTTCAGGGAGACTGGACATGGCTGAATAAATAGGATGAGACAGTGCTTTGGATGTTAACTCTGATTTTTATTTGTTTTGTTTTTGACAGGGTGTCTCTAGTCCCAGCCCAGTTAGGAAGTCACTAAATGGCCCAGGCTGATCTTCCAGGGATCTGCCCACCATGCCCTGCTGAATCTTCACTCTATCTTCATTTAACATGGACATAGTGAAGAGCCAAGCCTGCGTTTCACACCTCTTTTGCACTGTGGAATGGAATGAACTGGTGGGAATACAAAGTAGCTGACATTGTGATTCCTTCTGTCTTCCTCTTGTTCTTATCAGAGCCCCGCAGAAAATAACTTTCCAACCCAGCCCTGCGCAGATGAAGTAAATCGGATCATCCTACCTGCCTTCTGTCTCAAGGGAATTTGAATTTGTACCTTAACTCAGTCGGTGAGACGTGAGTAGGTAACCTAATTTAAAGGCCAGCATGGGGCTGCCAAAGTGGCTCAGTGGATAAGGATACCTGTCACCAAGCCTGGTGACACCTGCGTTCAGTACCCAGATCCTAAATGTTGGAAACAGTAAACAGATTCTCTGAAAGGTTTCCTTTGACCTCCACCCACACATTGTGGAACAGCTTGCTCACACAGAAACACACACACACACACACACACACACACACACACACACACACACAAATAAACCAATACATAAACTTAAAAACAAAATTTAAAAAGTGTCATCATGGATGAGAAAAGTCTAACTTCCATAGTTCCTATGTGAAAAGAAACAGTGCTTGAGAGGTGGTAAGAAGAATGAGCAAGAAACTGAATCCTGAATGACCCAACACAGACCCCAAATAAAATATTTAAACAGGATCCTGAGACATGTGACACTACATCCAAAATGGCAGTGATAAAATTAAAAACTGGTAACGAAAGAGTCCAAGCAAATCAGTTATGCGAATGATCACACAAGGATTTTGAAACAACCAACATGAAAGTTTCAGTCAGCACTCATCAGTTCTGAGATAATTTTTTAATTAAAAATCTAAGCAGAAATAACATAGGGTAGAAGGAAGAGCTGGGCCTGGTAGAACAGAGCTGTAGCCCTGCTACCTGGGAGGTGAAGGGCATCTATAAACTCTTGCAATGGATATCATAATTAAAGAGGGCCAATTAAGTCATCTCATTCTAATATGAAAGTGCAGGACATCTACTGAGCTATTCAGCTTGCTGTGCCTATAACAAACTCCTGAGATAAAGTAGTTGTAAGGAGGAAAGGATTATTTTTGCTCATGGTTTAGAGGTCTCAGTGTGTGGATTCTTGGCCCTATTGCTCTAGACCTGTGTTGGCACAGATCGTCAGGAGGGTCACAGGACTCCTGACTTTCTTACCTGTGGGAGCTGAAAAGCAAGGAAAAACAAAAGAGCAACAGACCAGCATGCTAACATTGACAAATCACCTTCAGGTGCCCTAACTTCCTTTCATTGGACCCTAAAGATTGCACTACCTCTGAAGTGGCAGGGACCAAACCTATAACACATAGACCTCTTTGAAGGCCTATGGTCTCATTCTACTTCTCATTTTGCTCCTTGCTTCCTGGACCCGCTTGAAGATGAGACCACTCAGTTTCTGCTCAGGGGCGCCCTGCCATGCCTCCTCAACCTTAACGGACTCTTATCTCTCTAAAACCTTTAAGCCCAACAGACTTTTCCTTCTATAAGTAGCCTTGATCATGGTTTTTCTATCACAGCAACAGAAAAGTAACTAATACAAGATCTAAGTAACATCTACCCTTATGGGCTGATATCCAATGATACTGAGCTGGAAGTTCATATTAACATGGTAATTCTTAACAAATTAGCTAATGTGTTAAAAAAATACCTATCAATGATCAGATTTTTTTGTATTCATAAGTTATTAAGCTACTGTTGAAATTCATGCACAAATGAAAGAGCGCCTAACATGCAACTGTGAAAATGTAGATCCAAGGAAGGCAATTAAGAGGCAAATGAAACCATTTTCTATAGACAACCGGTTTTCAACACGCAGGGCAAAGTCTCACTTTCTCTGCTGCATGGTGTTGGCACCATAGAAAGATCATTTTCCTAAAACTGAATTTGCAAGGACACATACCAAAGGTGAAGTCCAAAATTTAGTTAGGCTAAGTCTCAGAGAAGCCTCATCAATACTTGTGAATGAGAGTTTTTACAAAGTATAATCACTAAAATATTAAGTTGCTAAAATTTTTTGATATTCTAAAATGACTAAAATATATACATAGATTATAAAAGGTTTAAAATTTATTCCTAATTGAAATATTACAGTGTATTTACTTTTTTTGGCCTTTTTGATATTATAGGAAATTTTTAAAAATTATACCCAATCAAATATAAAATGAATTTCATAAGTACACTAAGATCTCCTTGGGTAAAGTCCATTTGTGTCTTGTAAGCACGGCCTATGAGAGTTACTCTTTATTTGTTTGCATTCTTTATATTCCAAGTCATGTATTTCCCTTATTTCTTACCATTGGACACGAACTTATTATGATTTCAAAATGAAAGTTTTCAACTGCATTTTCTGTAAAGTACATTGACGGTGACTGATGTTATTGCAACAATAAGATACTGTAGCACCAATAATAAAATTTCAACCAAGTGGTTGAACCAATAGTAGAGCTGGGACATTATATTCATTTCTCAAACACTGCCTGTGGCAAGCAACATGAATTGTTTTGTGTCATGTTCATAGTTGAATATGTTTTCAGCTGTTTGCTACCTATATCTATGTTACAAAGACGTTTAAGTAGCACAAAAGAAGCAGTTATATAAGGAAAGCAATAAAAATTCCCAAATAGAACAGATCAGTAATTTGAAGGGGTTGAGACACCTAGGACCAAATGCAAATGAGGTTGCTTGAGAGAAGTTTTAGGGTTGCTATTGTTTTAGATCCTCTATTTGGTTTGTCAACATAAAATGATTAATTTACAACACCTCATACAACTGTATGCCAAAGGTGTGAAATTTCTGTCTATAAACCATTTATTTCAAAATATACTTTTAAAAGGTTATAATGCAACAAAAAAACTGAGAAGTAATATCAAAAAATAAACACGAACTAAATCTCAGATAATTAAATTGAGTTCTGCTTAAGATATTGTGTGGAAATGCCATGGAATCAAAAGCATTGTTTGATAGATTATAGCTGTCATAAAAATCAAAGTCCTTAGTTGGGCATGGTGGTACACGCCTTTAATCCCAGAACTTGGGAGGCAGAGGCAGGCAGATATTTGTGAGTTCTAGGCCAGCCTGGTCTAAATACTGAGTTTCAGGACAGCTGGGGCTACAAGAAGAACCTGTCTCAAAAAGACAAAAAAAAATGTGGTCCTTTATCATGAAAATTTTTCCACATTTTCCATGCCACAATTATAATTTGTCTAATAATCCAATCAAGCTGTCAGTATACATTTGTGTCACGTGTATCTGGCATGTGATTATGGGTGTGTAAGAAATGCTTCATAAACAGTCATAAAGGCCTGGAACATTATAAATGACTTAGCAAGTGTTCTGGAATAACAACTACTCTGTATGTCCAGCATAAGTATTTTTCTTCAAAGCTGACTTAAGTCTTGTAGAAATCCATCTAATGTCTTTGAAATTCAGCTGAATGGCTATGAATCTTTCAGCTAAGCTGTTTTCCCTCAGGACAGTCTTCATCTTAGAGAATATGAGAGAGGCCTGTTGCATGAGCTTTCTAGGCAAGGGTGATAGAGTATTACCAGCCTGTCCAGTAGAAATGACTATATAGAAAGAAATACTTGTGTTCCCCTCTTTGGTTTCAGACTATTAAAGGAATGAACCCTAAGAAATTAGAATTTTCCCAGGAATTTCTTGAAGAGTGAGGAATTGGCTGAGTCTCTGGCCCATCCAGATGTCTTATCTTCTGGAGAAAGATTTATGATTTGTCAGAAGACCTTACAGGAGAAACTTGGAGCCAAGACAGTGATTGACAAGGACCTGCATGTCAACGATTGCTTTCTGATCAAACCCTCCCTCCCCTTCAGGATACTGAAGATGAACTTTGGGGAGCAGAGCGTCACTGGATCTCTTTGTCCCTCTATCTAAGGTAGTCACATTAAATAAATTTCTTTTTCCTGCTTTTCACTATTAATGTGGCTCTTTTAATTGACTTTTTGAGGACAGGTGCTTGAACCTGGCTTGTTGAGGTAGAAGTTATGACTCCTAAGTCCAGTGATAGTAGTCTTCATGTGGATGCTGCTTCATGTGGATGCTCTAACCCTATCAGAAGCATAATCAGGAAAGACTGGAATGTATGCAGCAGGTATTGCCCTGACTGCTGACCATCTCCAGCAGAGAAATATTTAAGTACTAGAGTTCCATAAGTCTAACTTTCCTTATGTCAGAAATACTCCAGTGCAACTTTGACCAAGATAAAACTCATTAGATGATTAACCTTCTTACACATTTTGAAATTTTCTTTTAAAACAATAAATGAGCCTTTTATGCCTCAAATTTCTATATGCATTGTAAGTTGACACAAAGCCAAGTTTTGTCTTTAAAGCAATTTTGGATATGCTAATGTAGGAATAAATATGCTCATTATAATGAATTTGAAATATGTAATGAATGGAAAAAAATCTTAAATACTTGTGTTTGTAAGCATATATTATTATTAAATACAGTTTTAATAAGACAGCATATGATAAAGTTTAAAATCTGTTAAACTCTATTTATTCTCATTAGCCTTATATAGTGACAGAATTACTTAATCTCTCTATATTTTACTTTCTGTATCTGTAAAATAGGATTAGGTATAAAAAATCCCCATAGGCAGTCTTTGTAGGTGAAGTCTTGAGTTTCCTGGATGATAATTTTTCTGCCCCCCCATACCTTCAGATGTATATTATTGCAAAGCAGACTAAAATTCAATGAATGTAACATGATGCGTCTACATGGAAAAGGCCTGGTGCTTGACTTTCCACGTGCTACACCTCGACCTTGCTAAGAAGAAAATGCAAGTCATGAGCTGGGCATCTCTACCTTCTGCTTCCCCTGTTTGCAGTATCAGCAAAGAAGAAATTCTTCCACACGATGTCTATACAGGTCACGTAAGGGTGAATCTAATGTGTCCACTTGACATGGCGACTGTGCCTAGGTATTTTGAAAAACATTATTATGGTTATTCTGTGGAGGTGATTTTCAGATGAGATTAACAATTAAAATTGTGTTCAATGAAACATACTTCTTAATGTGGGGGTGACTCATCTAATCACCTGAGGTCCTAAGGCTAACAACCCTGAGTAAGAAGAAATCCGGTCAGTATACCATCTTTGCAATCCTGCCTGGCTCTCCAGCTCTCAGATGCCTCTTACAAATTTTCTATTTGCCAAGCTTCCGTATCAAGTGTACAAGTATACCAATTTCTTAAATCTCTCTCTCTTTCTCTCTCTCTCTCTCTCTCTCTCTCTCTCTCT
>NW_008339449.1:15935-18782 GCF_000622305.1 Nannospalax galili | reverse complement strand
TACTTAGTACTTAGGCTTTGGAGCTCCTCTAGGCCTGCTGCCTGTGAGATCAGAAAGAACATCTATGACTTCCCACTTTATACCTGGTGCCTGATTTGAAAGCTGCAGTTTCGTTACAGTTCTTCCTTCAAACCCATCACCCATCATCCTACCTTCAATCACAAAACATTCAAAACAAGATCACCATTTCAAAACATGTTTAGAATGACACAATTTTCAATTTGTGATATTGTCTTTATAGTAAATTCTCTGGTGATGATAAAGGTATATTAAGCTAAGATACTATGTTGTCCTCACCCTGATAGTGAGCATTTTCATCAGCTACAAGCCTATTTATCTAAAGCAGACATTCTAACATCAAAAGTGCATTGTGCATTAAGAAGATTGCCAACACTAATGAACATTCTTCAAAAATGTTTCTGTAGGAAACACTGAAAAATAGCTCGTAGCAAAACCAATCATAATCGCATGTAAAATATAAAATTATTAGGTGCTTGGTGGAGTTACCATATGAACCCCTAGGCCAGTACCTGATATAGCAGAAACATTTATCCAATTAAAAAATTATTATGATAATAAAGTTGAAGCAAGGAATGTGAAAAACTTAAAAAGAAACAAACAAACAGGAATAAAATATACAGGAAATGTGGGACACCATGAAAAGACCAAATTTATGCATCATAGGCATAAAGGAAGGATAAGAATCTCAGGCAAATGGTATTAACCAGATCCTGAACAGGATGATAGAAGAAAATTTCCCCAAATTAAGGAAAGATAAACATATAAATATACAAGAAGCACATAGAACACCTAATAGAAAGTATCAAAACAAAAACAAACAAACAAACAAAACCAAAAACTCCCCATGGCAGATCATAGTAAACACAGTAAATGTACAGAACAAATAGAGAATACTCAAAGCTGCAAAAGAAAAACAAGTCATGTACAAAGGAAAACCCATCAGAATTACAGCTGACTTTTCAGTGCAAACTATGATAGTGAGAAAGTCTAGACCAAAGTACTCCCAGTCCTAAATGACCATAGATGCCAATGCAGTATACTCTGCCAGGCAAAACTGTTTATCACAGTGGAAGAGGAAAACAAAATCTCCCATGACATAGAAAGGCTGAAAGAATTCATGGCTGCCAAACTAGCCCAACAGATAGTACTTAATACAAAGGATGAAGGAAGGAATGACTACGCCCAAGGGGCAACATAAAAAAAACAAAAAAACTAAATGAAGGGGTAACTGTGGAAACACAAATTAGGACCAATACTTCAAACAGAAATTAAAATGACAATCATGGTAACCAATGCGCATCTTTCGATAATAACTTTAAATATCAGTGGCCTGAACTTTCCAGTCAAAAGACAGACTAGTTGAATGGGTTAAGAAACAAAAGCCATCCTATAATTGTCTGCAAGAAACCCATCTCTCCTTTAAGGATAGGCACTACCTTAAAGTGAAAAGATAGAAACAAATATTTTATTTTATTTTTTAGAGAATTTCATATATTTGTCTTATTTCCACAACTCCCAGCCCCTCACCCAACTTCCCCCCACCTCCCTCACAACCTCTAAATTTCCTATCCACTCCTGATTATCATTGTTACATATACATATACATACATTCATTTGTAAATGTACATCTATATGTATTTATAAATGTACATATATATGTATTAATAAATACACATATATAAACACAAACATACATACACAATGTATTGAGTCTATTTAGTGGTCCTCCTGTGTACCTGTGTTTAGGGATGCCCATTTGGGATTAGATAACCTGCCTGGGGGCTCTTTTCCAGAGAAAACTAATGCTCCCTCAGCATCCATTTAGTCAATTTTTCTGGCATTATTCCTGGTTGAATTTCTTCACTAAATAGATATGTCCCAAATTTTTCAGTCAGAAACCATTTATGTAAGAGTATTCATTACTAAAAATGAATTTGAAGAAGAGATGAAGGCTGTGTCCTCTATTAATGCTAAATGATTTATGTTTTACAAAATATAAGACATCTACGTGTTTATCAGTGGAAAACTTTTCTTCAGGAGAAAGTAGAATAATTTCTAGAGAATGGCACCACACCATAAGATGCGGGGTCAGCAGACATGCTTCTCATAACTTCTCCTCCCCTTCTCTCCCCCCTCTACTCTCTTCTTCTCTCTGCTTCTTTCTCTTCTTTTTTGTTTCCTTTTGCTTTTTTTGTCTCTTTGCATTGCTGGGGATTGATTCCAGGACTGACTTTATGAATGCCTCTGCTAGGCAAGTAAACTTTAGCATAACATGTGGCTCCAAAATTAATATTGCTGCTGTTTTTCTCTGGTTATTATTTTTCCCAGTTAAACCAATTATGTCAGCTGAGCTAACTAAAATACACTGGAATTCAGAATACCATTCTCATACAATATCCCCCTCACTCAAGTTCCTTCTTTCTTTGGCCCAAGGTGGCATTGGGGACAATGTGGAGGTTTAACTATCTAAGCAGAGTAGATGAGACCCCTGGAAGAGTAAGAATGCAGTTAGTGTTTCCTGGAGCAGGGGTATCAAGACTTGGTGAGCAGGGTTTGACTTAACCAGACTAGTCTAGAGGTCTCAGGCAGGACAAGCAAAGGGGGCCTAGGCCTAAGGCAGGTATTGAGACAGTGTAAGAAGGTTCTAAATAGCTAAGCAGAGTAGATGTGAGCCCTGGAGCGGTAAAAATAGTAGTCTTATTCTTACATGTTGTCTCCCAAGTGCCTGGTTCCTCTGAGGGGCGGGGCCTGCTGTAGAAGAATTGACTGCATAGTTAGCTATGGATGGAGGGGCTTCTGGGCACCATCTTGGGATGGAAGCAGTGA
>NW_008339449.1:10188-15041 GCF_000622305.1 Nannospalax galili | reverse complement strand
ATGTGTCTACTATTTTTATTTGTCTTTATAATAAAAGAAATACTACTGAGATAGATCAATGGCCATGACTTAAAGACAAATAAAGGAGAGGCCCAAGAACTCATTATCTCACCATGATACAAGAGAGATAGCCCTACATCTGTCACCCCCTCCAAGGCTCAGGGATCTTAGAGGAAGATTAGTGGAAAGATTTTAAGAGCAAAGAAAAGGGATGGAGTGTTTGCCAGGTGCTGGGTTCCTCTGAGGAGTGGGGCCTGCTGTGGAGAACTGGCTGCGGAGAGTTAGCCACGGAGGGAGGGGCTTCTAGACACCATCTTGGGACAGAAGGGCGAGCTCCCATGAACTCATGGTGGTGGGTGTGGAGAGAAAGATGGCCCTGGCATCTCATCCTCAAGGATGCAAGAGGGGGCATTTACCGACTTGGGGCAAGACTGCAGGTCCAAGGTGCATGGGCGAAAGTTAATAGAGACTGTGGGTCAGCACGGAAGCGATCTGAAATGGTGGGCAAGTCCCACCGAGATGGGTGCTGGGTATGAGGCATTCACTTCTTTGTAAGTTTCTCTACCCCCCCAAGATATAAACTATAATAACTTCACATAAAAACATGTTATATGGTTTGTCTGATAGTGCAAGAGACCCTGGAAGAACTTGGGCAGCACATATAGATACAGAAATTTGAATCATAATTTTTTATTTTCATGTGTACAAAATTTCTCACATGTAGAAACAGCTCTCATTTCTTGCATGATATTGGGATTTATTAAAAATTTAGGGATAGAGCTACTATTTATTTGGCTTCACAATATACTGCTTTCCATAAAAATTTGCTTTCTTTGATCCAGGCAAGATATTTGGTAAGACATCAATATCAACAACAATCAAAGTTTACTCTACTCTCCCTCCATCCTATTCTATTCAGAGGAGCACCTGATAGAAGGTATTAACTTCCCTCCTCTTCCCTCCTAAATATGGTGTTTAAAATCTTAGCTAGACCAATAAGACAAGGGAAGAAATTAAAGAGGTATACATAGGAAAAGAAGTCAATGTACAGATGATATGATCCTGTACATAAAGACAAAAAACTTTGAGAGCTCATAAACAGTTTCACCAAAGTGGCAGGATACAAAATAAACATACAGAAATCAGTATCCTTTTTATATACCAATCACAATACACTAAGAAATAAATCAGGGAAATAATCACATTTGTAACAGTCTCAAAAAATAAAATATCCTGGAATAAACTTAACTCATGCAGTGTAAAACCTCTACAATGAAAACTTTAAAACTGAAGAAATAAATCAAGAGAATAAACTTAACTCATGCAGTGTAAAACCTCTACAATGAAAACTTTAAAATTGAAGAAATAAATCAAGACAGTACAAGATGAAAAGATCCCTCATGTCCATGGATTGAAATAATTAATATTATGAAAATGACCTTACTATCCAAAACAATTTATATATTGAATGCAATAAATATCAAACCCCCATTCCTTTTTTACACAAATATTTTAAAAATGTAAAATTCATATGGAAACAAATAAGATCTGAATAGCCAAAGCAATCTTGAGAGAAAAGAACAATGCTATAGGCATTCCCTTATCTATTGTCACATTATGCTATCAGCTATAGTAATAAAAACAGCATTTGTATTGATACAGAAACTGATGCATAGATGAATGGAATAGAATAGAAGTCCAAAATATAAAGTCTATGAAATTACAGGCATTTAACCTTGGCAAAGATACCAAAAGTACACACTGGAGATGAGACATCATCTTGAGCAAATAGTGATATGAAATCTGGATGGTTATATAAAGAATGAAATTGTATTGTTGGAGGGGATAAAACACAACCCTTCTTACCCACCTGTGAAGCCTAGGAACTACAATAGCAACCATAACATTTGTTTACTACTATAATAGTGATACAACTATCATAGAGGCAACCAATAGCTTTCTGATTGGGTTTGATACTTTCTCTACTGGAGAAAGTTCATGCCTATCAATGTAAACTTGAACAAAACACTGTAGCTTGGCATGTAATATGTCCTAGCCACAAATTTACTGTTGTAGCTGAATTGACATGAAGTCAAATTGCCTTTCCAAACATTTATATTTATATGCATAGACAAATTATACTTTCTGTCTTAATCAAGAAGCTTCTCTTTACTATAAATGACAGTGAATGAAGGGACTCTTGTCTGATCAAGGTGCTAAGAATGAGGGATGTTGAATGTTACCCATAACTACGATATATATTATCTTCTGTAAAGCTCAGTAAAGAAGAGAAACAGAAAAACAAAAAGTTGGAAAATATAGCAAAGAGATTTAAATATTATCTTTTGCGCATGAGACACCAATTGCAATAGCAAACTCACATCATTTGTGGTTGTTTAAACTGGGCCCATGTTAATCTATCAAAGGCCGTTCATTAAAGGGAAGGGGCTCAGGGGTCCCTATGCTTTCATGCTGAACTATTGGGTAATGATGGACTCTGAGAGAGGCAAAGTTATTTTCTTAAGATGTGTGATGAGCAAATTTGCTCACTGATGAGCAAGTCAGTTTCCATTTGATAGTTCTATACCTCATTAGAATCAATGCTCTCAAAATAAACAACAACAACAAAAAACTGGTAACATGTGAACATGATCTGTAGAGCGGAGGGGGGGTGACAGAGGTGAGAGAAGATAAGAGAAGGTGGAGCTGAGAATTGGTTTTATACATGCAGCTTTGAAACTGACAAATAACAAATATAATTAATAAAAATGATAGAGAAAAGAGATCGTCATTATATATAAAGATCCCCTATTGGCTGCAACAAGAGGGAATGGGCTAATAGATGTCAAAATGGCAAAATGAACAGAAGCAAACAAAACAACGATCAAGAGTATTCAGCAAAGGTTACTCTCAGCAAGAAAGGAAACAAAAAGACATTTCCAGACAAAGCTATGGGAAATCAAAACCTAAGGGAATCCATGGACCCTTGATCTGCATTAACCAAAGCACTAAGAGAAATTTCCAGGTTAAAGTGAATAGCACAAAAACATATGACGGTATGAAACCCACTGTTTATGGTAAATATAGAGTTAATTTATAATACCTTTATGCTACAATGGTGGTATGAAAATAAAATTTAAATCTTGTATAAAAGGCAACCAAAGTGTTGGATATGTAGCTCAGTGGTAAACTGTTTGTTTAGTATGTGTGAGGTAGGTACTAGGTTCAGTTTCCAGTACCATCGAAGAAGAGAAAAAGGAAGAAGAGGATGAATAACAGGAGCAGGAAGCAGAAAAGGAGGAGAAAAGCAATTGATGACAGTACTAAAAATACCTGTATGTACTAATTTGTGACTAAATATAGAAAATAAGACTTAAAATGTGTCATGGACCCACAAGCTATAAGGGAGCATGTGCAGACCTTGTGTGCGTGGTTGAAACTAAATTGATATTAGCCTACAATAAAAAGTTAAAGATTTTATATATGAGTATGAAACAACAAAGAAAGATATTTGTAGATACATAAAAATAAAAATAAAAATATCAAGTTATACTACTAAAATATCCCACAAATCGTGATGCAAGGCAGCAAGACTGGAAGAAAACAATAAAATGTAGTCAATAAAAATTTACATATTGCAAATGGCAACTCCTTTCATCTTGAATTATTCTAAATATAAACCAGTTAAAGGCTCTAATACAAAGTCAACAAGCTGCTACATATTTTCTCCAATAATATTCTGACTTTTAAAGTTAATGTTAGCCTTAATAATACAAACTGAAAATGAATGGATGAAAAAGCATCCAAAGAATTGGTTACCTGAGTAGCATTGCAGATGAAATATCAGTCACAATAGAATTTTGTTAATATTGTCAGAAGAGACAAATCTATCACCTGATTGTGAAGGTTAATAGATTGAGAGGATATGCACCTGTAAGAACACATAAGCATCCAACACTGGAGTACCTAAATGGATTATAAAACATCAGAACTACAGGGAGAAACAGATCACAATACAGTGAGGTAAAACAATAACATTCCCATATTCAACAACAGGCAAATTATCCATTGAGGAAATCAATAATGAATAAAAGATTCAAATAACGCTATATACCAATAGGACCTATGTGCAGAACATTCCACACAACCACAGCAGAATAAACATTCTTCTAAAGTATCACGGAATATTTTCCATTAGAGATCATATGCTGTATTTAGAAACACATTTGAGTGAACTTTAGAAGCTGAAATTATCTTATCGAAAACATCTTTCGTGATGACAGTAGCATTAAAGTAGAAATACTGGAGGAATCATGAACCTTAAAATATATGGTGATTAAATGGCTCACTGTGGAACAACCAGGGGACAGCAGAAGAAATAAAAAGTGGAATCAAATAGACGTTGGCAATAGGACATGATGGGCAAACTTCGAATACCAGCACTGGAGATGCTGAGATAGGAGTGTTTCAAAGACAATGCTAACCTGGACTACTTAATGTGACCTTATTTAGAACCCAAATATATTTTGAGACAAATGAAGACTCAACAACTCAGAAGTTTATGATGCAGCCAAAGCAATTCTAAGTAGAACATTTTCAAATGCCAACAATGATAAACAATTAAGATCACAAACAACGTAACTTTATAACTTAAGGATCTAAAAAATAGGGAAGACTTAGGGAAAAATAATTATAAAAAAGAAAATAATAAGAATAGAAGAAATTAATGAAAGAGTAGAATGCTATTATAAAAGATCAATAAGCAAATATTGGCTTTTAAAAAAGAACAACAACTTAATGAACCTTTAAGCTAAACTAATAAAAAATAACACAAAATTATAAATTGAAAAAGC
>NW_008339449.1:2278-9443 GCF_000622305.1 Nannospalax galili | reverse complement strand
AAGCCATCTCTCCAGCCCCTCATTCCTGATTCTTAGCACTGTAGTAACCAGAGCAGAGAATGCAGGTTTGGAAGCAGAAACCCAGCTCAGCGAAGCAGCAGTGCAGAGGCACAGGACGGTCACACTGCAGAAACGGCTCTAAGAGCCCCAGCTACAGAAATGAAATTCACTTTAATAAATGTGAAAGGTTGTGAAGACTATATCCATATGCAGAAGACTGAATCTGGGTCTTGCCTTAAACTATAAGAGAAGTTAACTTGAATTGGATTAAAGGCTTGAATACAAGAGCATAAAAGTCCCAGGTAGGGAAAGAGGAGAAATCAGCACTGCAGTGGACTTAGCGGTAACTTTTATAGATGACCCCCAAAGTACAGGCAACACATTATTTAAAAAAAAAAAAACTGCGTAGAAAAGGAAACAGTCAACAAAATAAAATGGAAGCCATAGGAATAAGGGAACTCTTTGCCAGTATATGTCAGGTGACCTAGGCATACTCAACCTATGACCCACAGACTGCACATGTCCCAGGATACCTATGGATGCAACCAGCACATGTGTCATGCTACAGTGTCAAAAGATTGGATGCATATCCCTGTTAAGATTTAATATATGGGGCTAGAGAGATGGCTGAGTGGCTGGGAGTACTGACTGCTTTTGCAGAAATCCCAGATTCGATTCCCAGCACCCACATGGTAGTTAGCAACTGTCAATTACAAGAGAATCTGACACCCTCCTCTGACCTTTGCACGTATTGCACAACACGGGTGTACTTGGCAGCACACTCATGTATACCCATATACATAAAACAAAAATAATAAAATATTTTTAATACATAAGGAACATACTTAAGTCAATAGTAAAAAGCCTAATAATATAATTTAAAACATACTAAATGACCTGGGGAAATGGCTAAGTTGACTTGCTTTGCAAGCATGAAAAGGAGCAAATTCAATCCTTAGAACCCACAAAAACCACTGAAAATGGTGGCACAAGCTTGTAATCTCAGTAGTTGGGAAGCAGAGAGCAATAGGTTTCTGAGGCTCAGTGGCCAGACACTTTAACCTACATGGAAAACTCTAAAGCAGTTAAAACTGTGGACAATACTTAACGTTGTCTTCTGGCCTTTATATGTACATCACATAATTGTTCCCATAGACACATGAATACAGAGAGAGAGAGAGAGAGAGAGAGAGAGAGAGAGAGAGAGAAATGATCAAAGGACAAGTTCTCTAACAATATATACAAATGGCTAGTGGGTATATGAAATGATGTTCAACATCACTAGTCATTAAGGAACTGGAAGTCAAAATAAGGTGTCACCTCACTGCTGTACAGGTGGCTGTTATAAAATAAAGGCATTCATGAACAAGCTTGGCAATGGTATGGAGAAAGGTGATTTTGTGTATTTATGGTGAAGGTGTAATTTGTTATAGTATAAATTCTTTCAAAGAGTTAAAAATTGAACTCCATACAATAAACATTCTCACTTCTAGGTATGTTTACAAAAGAAATGGGTATCTTGGCATATATATGTACTTCCGTGTTCCCTAAAGAGTTGTGTGCATTAACCAAGACATGGATGCATGCAGCCCAAGTGTCCTCAGTCATGAGCAGATCATGACACTGTGACCGATTAATGTGCTCACTTTCTACTGTATGTACAATCACTACTTTTGTCCTTTCTCACTGGTCAATACACAGAACATATTTTACTTGTTCTCTCACTGGAACAAATCATGTATTAAAATTGCAAACAGAGAGTTATAGCTGTAGGTAATGATTCTAGAACATTTTCCTAAAAGTAGACTAAAAACAGTGCCTTTGATAATGGGCTGCCTCAGTTCTTTCTTTTCTTTGAGTGTCTACAGGAATTTTATAGTTTCTTAAAAATGTAGGATGAATAGCTATACAGTGGCCTCATGCTGCCTTAAGTCTGCCATCACTCACCACAAGGAAAGACAGAAACACCAGTAATAAGTGTATCCCAAACCACATCAGCAGGAAAAGTAAATAAACAAAACAATAAAATATCAGATGACTCAGACCATTTTTCATGAATAACCTGACCAATACCAATGAGGGGAAAAAGCAACATTTGAAAATTAATCATAGTAATGTCATGTGAAAAGTGTCTCAGGCAGGAGAATTTAATTTAACACTCTGAAGACAATGTCTCTTCCCCCCCACACACACTGAAATCCCACATTGGCTGTTTTATGTCTTCTATACCCTGTATGTTAAGTATTTGTGAAAAAGAAATTATATTTAAATTCTGTAGCCTCCTATTTATACTACTCATAAAGGGAGAGAAAATTATTCACTGTATTTTTATTTTTTTGTCTTTTTGAGACAGAGATTCCCTGTAGCCCCGGCTGTCCTGAAAGTCACTATGTAGAACAGGCTGGCCTTGAACTCACAAAGATCCACCTGCCTCCACCTCCCAAGTGCTGGGATTAAAGGTGTGAACCAGCACGCCCGGCCTATTCACTGTATTTTTTTTTTATTTGTAGAATTCAGTATTTATTTATTTTTAATTATTTATTTAATAACCACATACTTAGAAGAAGCATTTCATTACATCAGCATTGGCATATTTAATAATAATTTTCTGAGCTAGGCTGCATCTCTTACAAAATTGGCTGTACATTTTTAGGTTTACAGTTGAATTATTACAGTTATACAATATTGTACTCAGTATAAACCCTATAAGACATAAAATTAAATGAGGTTTTAACCTTTGAAAAAGATCTCCATTTCGTTATTAAAATACAGAGTTTCATGCAGAAAACTTCATTTTTAATGCAATTGACACTCGGATGTTTGCATAAGCGTTTCTGATCTCTATATATCAGATTATTACTAGTCACAATCAATTACTTTCTGAGCTCCTTGGCATCTGAGCATGGATATAAAGTCATCAGGTAGATTTCAATGATAATGTTTTTCACATCTACTAATTATTAAGGAGCAAATTTTTATGGTTTGAAGTATTATTTTTTAAATCATTACACTTTTAAAAATTTTAATAACTACATGATTAGAAGAAGCATTTCACTACAGCTTTAACATATTAAGTAACACCCTCCAGAGCAACAGTACATCTCTTTCACAAGTGGATGCAAGTTTCTAGGTTCACAGTTGAATTAATATAGTCATATATTATTGAACTCAGTATAATCCCTGTAAGACATAAAATTTGGTGAGATTTTAACCTTTAAAAAAGACCTCCATTTCATTTAAGAATATATTTTTCCTTGCAGAAAGACTCATTGTTTTTGCTACTAACACTGAGATGTTGCACTTGCATCTCTAATCTGTATGTATCTGATTATTACTAGTCATAATCGGTTGCACCTGGATCCTTGGCACCTGCGCAAGTCTATAAAGTCATTGGGCAGATTTCAGTGGAATTCTCTGTCACCTCTACTAATTAGCATGATGTAGATTTCCATGCTTCCTCCTCAAATATAATACATTAAAAAAATTGTTTATTTTTTTTATGTGTGTGTGTGTGTGTGTGTGTGTGTATCGCACAGAACGTCCCAAACCATCTCATTCTACTATACACCCACCACCCAGATGGCACCCTCCTATAGTCTCTCTCCCCCCACTAGAACCCTTATACTCAGATATCCCTGCTATTGTACGCTGTGTTGGTGGCACCCCCAGCCATTCCCCACTACTTGCCCTTCTGGTGAATCTAGTCAGCCTATCTAGAGGTCTTTGTTTTAGGAAGGTCAGCTGTTCCTCATCTAGCAGTAATCAGTTGTCAATATTCCTTTAGATAAGATTGGGGTCTGATGTTCATTTTCCCAGTTCTATGCTGGGTTACTATCTGGGAGTCCTTTTGGCTACCCTGGCCAAAAACTCAAAAGAAGATATCACTGTCTGGCATTGTTGCTTATCATGTAGCCTTTAGCTATGCATATGGACTCTTAATAAATTATATTGGCCCCTTTAATCTTAGGTTATACTTTCCTTTTGGGTGTTTAAGGCCATAAAGTTGGTCCAGATAAATCAATTTATTTTTCCTTTTAAGGTTGTTTGAGGATCTGTTCCTCAGGGGTCACATGGGCTTGGGAGGAACCCCTGGCTCCTTTCTTTTATCAATTCTATCTGTGTGAAGATAAGTCAAAGGTCCTGCTTGACAAGTTCAAGTCCATCTGGTGGGGTCTTCTCAGCCTCCTTGATCAAGAGGACAGGTGACCCACCAGAATTACAGGACATTTTAAGAGATGCTCATAGTCCCTTGGAACTAGTCGACCTAGGAGGGCAAGGAACAAAAACTGTCCTTTATGTCCCTCTGACCAAATTAGTATAGGCCTCAAAGTATGCTGTTAAACATCCAAGAAGGTTACTTCCACTAGTCTGGTACTTTTAATTACTGTGTGTCATGTAGATAAATCTTGGGAAAAAGCTAGTTGTTCTCAAATAAACCAAATCTAGACATATATTTCTTGATCTGGTATGTATAATTTGTCAGTAGGTTTTTGACTAATATGGTTCCCTCTGGTTTTTAAAACTAACTATGCATTACTTATCTCTCACATTGTGTAACCCCTCCATCATGGTTTCCCCAATTAAAGTGCCCCCATTTTTTCCCTTTGTCCTTTAATAATATCCTTCTCCTATGGTCCTACCTCTCTTGAGCTCCTTCTTTCCATTTTTCCCCTAGGTTCCTTGTATAACCTTCCTTTCCCCCTCCCTTAAACTAACCCAATTTTTATCCATATGTCCCTTATTAAGGCCTGTTTCCTACTGTTCTTCTCTTTCAGGTTCTTTCTTTAACCTTACCTCCCTGGTTTTTCCATTATCCTGGTTCCTGTAGCTATGTCTGAATACATACTTATCAGGATTTGGTTAAAGGATAAACATATGAGGGAGAACATACATCGATTTTTTTTCTGAGTCTGTGTTACTTCAACTAGTATACCAGTTTCTAGTTCCATCCATTTACCTGCAAATTTCATGATTTCGTCTTTCTTTACTGCCGAGTAAAACTCCATCATATAAATGAACCACATTTTCATTATCCACTCATCAATTGAGGGACACCTAGGTTGCTTCCATCTCTTAGTTATTGTCAAAAGAGCAGCACCAAACATGGATGGACAAGTGTCTCTGCAATAGGATGAGTTCTTTGGGTATATGACAAGGAGTGGTATAACTGGGTCAAATGGTAGGTTCATTTGTAGTTTTTTAAGAGTTCTCCACACTGCTTTCCATAGGGGCTGAACCAGTTTGCAGCCCCACCAGCAGTGGATGAGTGTTCCCCTTTCCCCACATCCTCTCCAACACTTGGTATCATTTGTTCTCTTGATCTTAGCCAGTCTGTATGGGGTAAGATGAAACCTTAAAGTGGTTTTAATTTGCATTTCCCTAATTAGTAGTGATGTTGAATATCTTTTAAGATGTTTCATAGCCATCTCTACTTCTTCTTTTGAGAACTCCAGTCCAATTCCTTCTAGGACTTTGAACATAAATGCATGTTCAATTTTGTCAAAGGTCTTCTCTGCATCTATTGAGAAGACCATGTGGTTCTTGTCTTTGAGCCCATTTATATGATTTATGATGTTTATTGATTTGCGTATATTGAACCATCCATATATCTCTGGGATAAAGCCATTTTGATCATGGTGGATGATCTTTTTGATGTATGTCTGTATGCAGATTGCAAGTATCTTGTTGAGAATTTTTGTATCTATGTTCATTAAGGATATGGGTCTATAGTTTTCTTTCCTGGTTGTATCTTTACCTGGCTTTGGTATTAGAGTGATGCTGGCTTCATAGAAGCAATTTGGAAGTTCTCCCTCTATTTCTATCTTTTTGAATAAATTAATTAGTATTGCATGTAGATCTTCTTTAAATGTTGGATAGAATTCTGCTGTAAATCCATCTGGTCCTAGGTTTTTTTTAGTCGGGAAGTTTTGTATTACTGTTTCAATTTCTTTTTGTGTTATGGGTCTGTTTAAGCTGTTAATCTCTTCTTGGTTTAGTTTAGGCAGTTCCCATGCCTTTAGGTATCCATCTATTTCTTTTAAGTTTTCAAATTTAGTAGCATATAGGTTTTTAAAGTATTTCCTTATAATGTTCTGTATCTTTCTGGTGTCTGTTGTGATGTTTCCCCTTTCATCTCTGATTTTGTTGATTTGGAGGTGCTCTTTCTTTCTTTTGGTTAACTGGGCTAGTGGTCTGACAATTTTGTTTATCTTTTCAAAGAACAAGCTCTTGGAATTGTTGATTCTTTGTATTGTTTTCTTTGTTTCAATTTCATTAATTTCTGCCCTGATTTTTGTTATTTCTTCATGTCTGCTGGGTTTCGGTTTCATTTGCTATTGCTTTTCAAGCATGTTGAGTTGCAATGTTAAGCCATTTATTCGTGTTCTTTCTGATTTTTTGATGTAGGCATGTCCCAGAGGTTTTGTCATGTTTTATTGTCCTTTTCATTTAATTCCAGGAATACTTTTATTTTTCTTAATTTCTCTTTTGACCCATTCATCATTCAGGAGTGTGTTGTTTAATCTCCATGTGTTCTGTGGTGATTATGTCTTCTTCTGGTGTTGACTGTAAGCTTTATTGCATTGTGGTGTGATAGAATGCATGGAATTAATTCAACCTTTTTGTATTTGTTGAGGTTTGTTTGTGCCCCAGTATATGTTCAAGTTTGAAGAAGGTTCCATGGGGTTCTGAGTAGAAAGTATGTCCTTTGGTGCTTGAGTGGAATACTCGGTAGATGTCTGCTAAGTCCATTTGATATATGATATTGTTTAATTCAGCTGTCTCTCTGTTAACTCTCTGGCCTGTTGACCTATCTAATGGAGATAGTGGGGTATTGAAGTCCTCTACTATTAATGAGTTGGGATTAATCTGGCTCTTAAAGTCCTGTACTATTTTTTTAACGAATTTGGGTGCACCAGGGTTTGGTGAATATATGTTCATGATTGTAATATCTTCTTGACTGATTGTTCCTTTGATCAAAATGAAATAGCCCTCTTTGTCTTTTCTGATTAGTTTTAAAGTCTATTTTGTCAGATGTTAGAATTGCTACTCCTGCTTTTTTCTTAGTACCATTTGCTTGGTATTTTTTTTTCTGTCCTTTCACTTTAAGATAGTGTCTGTCCTTGAAAGTGAGATTAGTATCTTGCAGACAACAAAAAGATGGGTT
>NW_008339449.1:1188-1667 GCF_000622305.1 Nannospalax galili | reverse complement strand
TCTTGTGTTTGTATGGGCATGTCTTTCTTTAATTTTGGGAAATTTTCTTCCATGATTCTGTTGAAGATATGGTTCATGCCATTATCTTGGGATCCTTCCTGTATGCCTATAATTCGTAAGTTTGGTATATTTATGGTGTCACACAATTCCTGCATATTCCATTCTTCTGATTTCTTAAATTTTTCATAATCTTTGCTTGAGTGGTCTAGTTTGTCCACTTTATCTTCCAGTCTTGATATTCTGTTTTCCATTTCGTTCATCCTTTTGGTGAGGCTTTTCTCCTGTCATTTTTAACTGGTTCACTGAGTGTTTTACTTCCTTCTTTATTTCAGCCTGAGTAGTCTTCAATATTTCTAACTCTTTTCTGAATTCATTCAGAAGTTTATCCCTATTTTCCTTCTGTTCTTTGATTTCTTTCTTTTTGTGTTCTTTAAATTCCCTGTATTCTTTTATCATGTTTATACTTGTTCTTTTGAGTT
>NW_008339449.1:0-1073 GCF_000622305.1 Nannospalax galili | reverse complement strand
ATGTGGATTTCTTTTGTAGTTTCTGATTCTTTTGTGAGACTCAAGCCTTCAAGGTCAGGTCTGCTTCTTTTTGTGAACTTTATGTGTCTTTGTGGTTTAGTTTTTGGGCATGAAAAGCTGGTTTTTCAAAGCTTCTGATTCTCTCTTTTGATTTTATGTTGGAGTAGCCAGATTGCTTTTGTCTTCAGGAGTTCCCACAGAAGCCCAAGTCAGATGAGGATCAGATGCTCTCAGGCTTTCTCCTAAGGTCTGGATCCCTCCAGGAAAGAGTTTGGCTTCAGGAATTTGGGGATTGGATTGGCCTGGGAGCTGCGCCAGGAAAGATGTTCACCTTGAGCAGCTGGTGGCCATGCCACCCAGAGATGCAAAGGCAGATGGGGGCGGGAAGCTGCCCCAAGGGCTCTTAGCGACTGCACTGAGGAGCTGGGTTGGTCCCGGAGAGAGGCCTGCAGGTTGCAGAGATTCCTATGGCGGGTGCTGCAGGCCCAGGGAAGCAGAGGGATGTCTATTAAATTTATTTTTTAAATGCATTTAGTATGAAGTCAGTGCCAGCCACATTTGACTGTAGGGTTGAAGGTTTAATGAACAGCAGACAGCTAAGCGAGTGAGGCCTGTGCTTAGGACCTGGCATGTCCAGGAATAATCAAGTGTTGATGGCTTGGGCCTCTGTTCACACTGCTGTGATGAGCTAATGACCTCAGGATGTGGGGCCTAACCCTGAAGGGGACTGCAGGATGCTGTTATCTTAATCTTTTCCACCTCTTCCATGTACCTCTTGCCATGATGTGCTGTTTCAGCACAGGCCCCAAATCAAATTTGAACTGAACCTCCAACAAAGTAACCAACCAATCAACAAATCAATCACCTAACAAACAAACCTTTCTGCTTTATAAGCTGGGCATCTTGGGAATTTGTTACAGTAATAGAAAACTACCTGATAATAGTTTTTATAAAGTGTGATAATCTCCTTGTCAATTTAAGAATGCACAAAAACAAAGCACTGCTACTGGAATTGTGAAGAATATGGGAACATGTTGGGGAATAAAGGTAGGCAAGATGAAGATGCCTCCACA
>NW_008339448.1:0-1280 GCF_000622305.1 Nannospalax galili | reverse complement strand
TGCATAAGAAAGCTGCTCTGGTGAGAGTTGAGAGATTCATTCATCTATGGAATCAGTTTAATACTATATTTAGTAGAAAGCTAGCATTAGGCTCTCCCCTATGCCTGTGACCTGACTAGCCTCAGGTTCCTAAGCCTGATGTCATTGTCAGTGTGGACTTCATCTTAAAATAGAGAGTGTCTGCAAATAGACGAATGAGTTGAACTTCCCATGCCAGTCATTTTTACTGTCTTTTACCAAGAAGCAGACAAAGTGCTAACATCAGTTTAATGTTAAATCAGGAGTAAATTTTGCCAGTGGTGTAGCTTGACCTAACCTACAAGATATAGAGACATGGCAGCAGTTCAGGATGGTAGGTAGAGTGCCTGACAGTGGAAAGGTGCCCACCAGCATCTTTTACGAATCAATTTCAGGTGGGTATCAGGTCTCTGAACTATGACTAGTTCAAATTGAGATGTGTTGTCAGTATAAGTCAATATAAAACACCAGATTTTAAAGATGCACAAGAATAAACAACCAAAGAATGGAAAATAGCTTAATGTTTATATTGATGAAATTACAGCATTGCTATGATGATTTAAATAAAAAAAAGAAAGTGAACCCAAAAGATATTGAACACTTTTGGGATGAAGCCACTAATTTGGCTCCGTGGGTCTCCCCTGAAAACATGTGGGACCTGACACGTAGATATGGGTCCTCTTCCTGGCCTGTAAAAGGGAGGTCGGGTCAGGGATCACTCCCCCTGCATCATTCGTACCGATCCTCCTAGCCATCATTGCTAGCCTTAAATCCTCATCTCGGCCTACAACAAACACTGCTGGGAGCAATATAGTGTAGATCTGGTGATTACCTTGACCCCAGACCCCCCGACCTGGAGGTGGGTGCTGCCTCTGTGCCAGCTTCCAATAAGGAAGGAGCTCCTTTACCTATATCTCAGGATACTCTCCTAGAGCTACCATGCCCCAAAATTCCCCTACCCCATTACCTGTGGAAGTAGTTACTCTCTTTGCCCCCAGTAACCATCCTGCCCCTTCCCCTGCTAATGTGCCCCTCCCTCCTAGACCGCCCTCCTTAAAGCCTCACCCGACTTTGTCCACATTTGCAGTTAACGTTGGCCCCAATGTGGCGCAATGTCCATGTCTGCCCACCCCACTTGCTGACCTTGTTCTTATCCACAAGGCAGCTGAGCAATTGGGACCTGACTCCCCATATTTTGAATGGGTTCTTCTCCAGTGGTCCTTACAGTTACAAACCCACTATGATTAGTATAGCTTACTAAA
>NW_008339447.1:0-662 GCF_000622305.1 Nannospalax galili | reverse complement strand
GGCATCTTCCTGTGTCCTTACATGAATGTCCCTGGTGCAGCCATCCCTCTGTTCCCCCTCCCTTTCGAACTCTGACAGTGACTCTGCCATGTAAGTAGATGAGAGGTACCTGAAGGGTCAGATTGTGCCTCCACCGTCATCTCCATCCAGGTCCTTATCTCCAACTACATCACATCACACTAGTTTAGTTGTAAATCAGGTCAAGAATATGGGGTACAGGCAAACCTCACAAGCACCCAAATGTACATGCCCACGCCAGGAATCCCTCTGAGGCCCTCTGTCTAAGGCCTTTCATTACCATAGCAGGTACACCTCTATGACATCACGGAACTCGGAACTCACTGTAATCAGGCCCCATGTAGGTCATCCAGGCCCTCAGGTTCCTCCACTCCTGGTGGATTCTTGCTCCCAGCAGACATGGTCCTCAGAGATGCTTTAGGGGAGTGGGCAGCGGCTTGGTTCAGACACACTCTCCTGGGGACCACCTCATGTCCAGTCCTCTTTGTCCCGGGAGGGACCTTCATCCCTGGGACCGGGGGCACAGAAAGTGAGGCTCCTACCACAGCTGCTGTGTTGGAGTCTCAAACACTGCATATCACTTCTTCTGCTCTTTTTCCAACAGGGTTTCCTACTCAGCACGCCTGCAGGGTACCATGTTCTAC
>NW_008339446.1:10350-11844 GCF_000622305.1 Nannospalax galili | reverse complement strand
TTAAATCCTGGTTCCACTGTGTTCATTAATCATTTGTAGTCATAGCATATGGTGTACCTGTTACTCAGGATCCTAAGTAAGGAAGGAAAATATTGGAAATTTACTGAAACCACTGTGGTCAGTGCTGAATAATTCTTCATACATTTTTCTTGTAACAAGATTAACAAAGCAAATTTGTTACATATTCCAATCTCAGGAGCAAAATATACCATCCAGATAACCTAATGTCCATCCTCCCTGTTGGCATTGCTAGGAGACACAGTCACAATCACTTGCTGGCCAAGTCAAAATATGTACACCACTTTAGCAATTAGTACTAACAGAAACCAAGTTAAGCTCCAAAGCTCCTGACCTATTATACACACAGTTTCCAATCTGGGGTCAGATCCACATTCAGTGGCAATGGATCTGGAACAAACTACTTCCTCACTATCACAAATCTGTTATCAGATGCTGTGACATTACTGCCCGTATGATATGTATCCTCCCACAGGGATGCAAATCATAACATAACCCCCCAGAGAAACCAAAATTTGAGGCTGGATTGCACCAGATCCTCCTCTGACAGCCGCTGTCTATAGAGAGCATTTATCAAATGCAACTTGGTATTGAAAAATAACTAGAATGTTTTGGTAGAGTGGCCAAGTGGGCAAGTACTCTTTTGACATGGAAAAATGAGTTGACATTGCAGCAATCAAATGGCTGAGGTAATAGACTGTCGAGTAGTCAGGAAAGTTGGTGTAAGAAATTAGGGATACTCATTTTATGGTCTACAGTTCATGATGTCTGATCTAGTAGCCACAGCTCTTTATCACTGAAAATATGAGCTAATCAATTATGTGTCACTGAGACTCAGTCCTAGTAGCACAGACCTGGAGCACTGAAGCCTACCTCCATTTGAAAAACTGCAGTGGAGTTTCTAAAGTGTTCACCACTGTCCATAAGTCTGTCAGCAACAATGTGTGTATTCACCCATTCTTACTCAAAAATCTCATGGGAAATTCTATAGATCATCATTTAAGGCTGGAGAAATGGCTCAGCCGTTAAGAACACTGGTTGTTCTTGCAGAAGACCTAGGTTGGAATCCCACCACCCACATGTCAGCTAACAACTGTCCATAACTCCAGTTCCAGGGATTCAACAGTCTCCTCTGTCCTCTGTGAGTACTGCACGACATGGTTGTGCTTACCTACAAGCCGGAAATGCACACATAAAATAAAAATATTAAAATATTTATTTAAAAAATCACTCAATAAAAATTGTTTCCTTTTCAAAATTAGTCCAGAAGTATATGTCAATGTTTATATCACAAGTAACTTGTTTAAAATCAATAGCAGCTTGCCTTATGGAATATTAGAGGATATTAATGAAAACTTATTTTTATCTCTGTGATGTCATTTGTTTTATGCTTACTATATGCTCTTTCTCTTGAAGAAAAAAATTTTGTCAGTTCTCTGTCATCATAAAAAGTAACAGGAGCACACTTCCCAGATG
>NW_008339446.1:5521-7118 GCF_000622305.1 Nannospalax galili | reverse complement strand
GTATTGCAACTCTAGCCTCTTCAGTAAGTTCTCTGGATGAAGTTGGCTTTGCATCCCCTTTAAGGATATCAAAGAGGGGCTTCAAGTCACCAGTAGTCAATTTCAAGTAAGGACGTAGCCAATTAATATCACCCAATAGCTTTTGGAAATCATTCAAAGTTAGTAATTTATCAAGTCTAAGAATAGCCTTTTGATTAGTTATCCTTTGTCCATCAAGTTGAAAACCTAAATAAGAGTAAGGATCTTGCATTTGCACCTTCTCAGGAGCAATTTGCAAACCCGCATCCAACAAATCAGATTTCAATTGAGCAAAACATTGCAACACCTCTTCTCCTGATGCACCTGCTATCAGGATATCATCCATATAATGAATTATGTACATGGAAGGCCAAAGACTTCTAGTATTTTGAAGAGCTGCAGCTACAAATTTCTGACAAAGAGTAGGGCTATTAATCATCCCTTGAGGCAAAGCTTTCCATTGATACCTTTTCATAGGCTCCCTAAAATTAATAGAGGGAAGGCTAAAAGCAAAGCATTTGCAATCATCAGGATATAAGGGAATAGTGAAAAAACAATCTTTAAGATCTAATATTATCTTAAAATATTCTTGCGGAATAGCAACTGGCGAGGGCAAACCTGGTTGTAATGCCCCCATAAGAACCATAGTAGAATTAATTGCTCTTAAATCTTGCAATAACCTCCATTTTCCTGATTTCTTTTTAATTACAAATATGGGCATGTTCCATGGACAACAAGTCTCTTCAATGCGCCCTGCCTCAAATTGTTCCTACACCAAACGAGTGGCTGCTGCCAACTTCTCTGCTGTGAGTGGCCATTGCTTGCACCAAACGAGTGGCTGCTGCCAACTTCTCTGCTGTGAGTGGCCATTGACCTACCCAAACGGGATCGTCTGATCACCAGGTTATTCGATCCACACAGTTTGAGGGTACAGGACTGTCAATGGCCGCCATTATAAATTTCCCAAACCTCTCTTATCATTCTGTCCTTGGATTGGCAATGGAAACAATCGACCATCCTCTTTCTTTCCTAGCCCCTTGCCAGGAGTATATCACTGAGTAAGCATCTGCGCAGTAACAACATCATTGTGACTACACATCACAACTCCCATCTGTGAAAGCAAATCCCTTCCCCACAGGTTTACTGGTAAATAAGGAACCACAAAAGGTTTAATCAAGCCAGAATTATTCATAGAATCCTTCCAAGTGAGACATTTCGAACTCTGTCTTGGATTTTGACTCTGCCCTATACCTTTTAAATTAGTCAGAGTCTCCACCATGGGCCAGGCTGCAGGCCAGGCCTCAGCAGAAATAATAGTAACATCAGCTCCAGTATCAATAAGACCATCAAATCTTTTTCCATCAAGCCATAAAGTTAATGTAGGCTTTCTATGTGTAATAGCTTGAATCCAATAGGCATCAGAAGAACCAAAATTCTTATTACCTCTACTTTTATTTTGAACAAAGCAACGAGATTTAACCAGAGGTACCAAAATTATCTGAGCAAAGCGTTCCCCCTGGGGAATAGTAACTATGTTGCCAACAGCTCGTGCTATGATTCTAATTTCCTCAGTGTAATC
>NW_008339446.1:0-2350 GCF_000622305.1 Nannospalax galili | reverse complement strand
ACACACACACACACACACACACACACACACACACACACACACACACACTACAGCTCTGTGTGGGTGCTGGGATCCAAACTCAGGTCCTTGTGCTTGCATGGCAAAAGTTTTACACACTGAGACATCTCCCCAGCCCCTCCTATTGTGTAACAAAGGAGAACAGTTTACGTGCCAGGATGAGGCTGTGGTGGCCTGAGGCTCTTAACCAGCCACCCTGCTTTGCCTCCAGCCTCCCCTGAGCTCAGGGCTCGGCACTGGGCAACTCACTAGGCTCTTTCCTCTCGTTGGGCTTGATGCAGCGGATGTACGAAGGCTCCTTGGAGATGAGAATTTCTAGGAGGCTGCTCAGGCTGTTCTTGAACTGAGTCCCTACCTGTGGGACAAGAGAACACACCGTAGACACTGCTGCTGCTTCCGCTGACCTCAGAGGAGACAGAATGAAGCCCCAACCCCCTAGGCCTGAACTCCACTAGACTCTGGATGTCCAGACCCGAGAAGCCCAGGGTTGGTCCAAGGTCAGTTCCAACTGGCTTGGAAATTGCTGAGGCCACGGGAGACTCACAGAATTGTCCTGAAACAACAGAGCCACCTGCTTCTTGGGCACTTGGAGGACATTCCTAGCTAAAGAAAGTGGGATGAAGCACAAAGAAACGTGTGGAGAGGGACTGGGGCTGTTGCTCAGTGGTAGGTGCCTGCCTAGCAAGCACAAGACCCCAGGCTCCAGACCGAGCATCAAATGAGCAAGCATCTGTCCAGGCACTTTGCTCAATGAGCGAGGTCCCAGTGTTATGACTGCGTTCTGAAATGTCACTCAAAGGCTTGCCTCCTCCCACTCCACCCACAAATAGCAGTGTTCATGGTGGCTGGATGAAGAGGCTGCTGATCCTCGTGGACGGAGGAATCATTGATAGATTCAGGGCTCCATGGAGCTGGGGTGGGTGGATTCTTTAGGAGGTGGGGGTCTCTGTGGTTGTGCCTTGAAGTGTGTATTTTATCCCCAGTCCCTTGTGTATGCTACACATGTCTTCTCTGCCATGATGCCACCAGTGAAAATGGGACCAAGTGACTATGGAGTAAAACCTCTGAAACTGTGACCCAGATCCACCTTTACACTGTGTTCCTCTGGGATTTCTGTCACAGTGACAGAAAGCTGACTGATATACAGAGAACACCTTATAGGAGCCAGACTGTCCTTAGCTTCAGCCCTTTCTGTCTCTTCCCCATGGTTTTCTTCACGACAGTTGTGCAATGATAAATTCCTTATCTATTTGATGATATTCTGTGTACCTTTTCCCACAAGACTGTAAGTTCCTGGAGGCCAGGGGCCCTGGCTGACTTGTTACTGCTAACTTCCTGAGCTCAGTACAGTGCCTGCACAGCAGGTGTTCAATAAATATATGTAAAAGAATGAATTGATAGAAGGCTTAAGAAATGCATATCTCAGGCTGGAGAGATGACTGCTCTTGCAAAGGACCTGGTTTGATTCCCAGCACCCACATGGCAGCTAACAACCATCTGTAAGTCCAATTTCAGGGGATCTGATGCCTTCTTCTGACCTCTGCAGGCATTGCATGACACGGGTGCACTCACATGCACACAGGCAATACACTTATACATATAAAATAAAATAATAAAATATTTTAAAATAAATTAATAAATATGAATGGTGAAGGCAACAGCAGTCTGTTGGAGGAAGCAGCCCCAAGTTCTACAATGTGACTGGGAAATACGATTGTACATATTTTTTAAATAGTTTAAATAGTCATTCCAAATATCCCTGGCTACAGGAAGTCCTTCACCCTCCCAGAAGACACCCCCACTTGCAAAGGATGAAATAGCATTGCTTTTGTTTAAGCTATGTGCTGCAATTTTTAAAAACTTCTACCTTAATACTTTTTTATTGTTTATATTTTTTAATGACCAGTCATCTTGGCCTTTTCTTTTAGACCACCAGACTTGAAATGTTATGAAGCCTTTTGGTCTCCCTGGAGTGGGGTGAGATGTCAGGCATCAAGGAATTGCCTGTACACTGATGTGAGAGCAGTTTAATGAACGTGCATACCTTGAAACATACACGTACACCAAGAGTTGTGCTGGGCTCATAGGCACAAACACGGCTGCGTCTAGGTTTTATGTGGGTGTTGGGAGTTCACATTCAAGTGCTCAGACTCATTTTTGAACAGTGAGCAGCATTTCCCTCTGAGCCATTTCCCTGCTCCCTCCTGATTCAAAGTTAGAATGCTTTATATAAACACACTGTAGGAATTTTGTGTAATCGAATAAAATCACAGATAATCAAACCATATATACTGAGAAGCAATATATTTCAGTATAAATATTGATGATTTTC
>NW_008339445.1:0-318 GCF_000622305.1 Nannospalax galili | reverse complement strand
AGGGGATCCAATACCATTTTCTGACTTCTGTGGGCACTGTAGAACACAGGTACACCTATGCAGGCATTATACTCATACACATAAAAAAATAATAAAGTATTTTTTTTAAAAAGAAAGAATTAAGCCAGGCGTGGTGGCACACACCTTTAATCCCAGCACTTGGGAGGCAGAGGTAGGCAGATTTCTGTGAGTTTAAGGCCAGCCTGGTCTATATAGTGAGTTCCAGGCCTGCTGGGACTACAGGGAGACCCTGTCTCAAAAAGACAGGAAGAAAAGGAAAAAGAAAAAGAAAGAAAGAGAAAAGAGCAGAATCAAGAG
>NW_008339444.1:745-1001 GCF_000622305.1 Nannospalax galili | reverse complement strand
TCCCATGCATTCTATTGAACCACAATGTAATAAAGCTCAAAATCAACACTGTACAAAGCCCTAGTCACTACAGGAACTCATGGCAATTGAACAACACCTAAACAATTCTCAAAGGAGAAATTAAAAAAGAAAAAAAAAAGAATTCATGGAATTCAACAAAAAGGACAATACAACCCAACACAACCTCTGGGACACATTAAAAGCTGTCCTAATAGGGAAGTTTATAGCTCTACATGCCTACATTAAAAAATTAGAA
>NW_008339444.1:0-619 GCF_000622305.1 Nannospalax galili | reverse complement strand
TAGAAACAAAGAAAACAATACAAAGAATCAATGAATCTAAGCACTGGTTCTCTGTAAAGCTAAACAAGATAGACAGACCCCTAGGCCAGTTAGCCAAAAGAAAGAAAAAGCAATTCCAAATCAACAAAATCAGAGATGAAAGGGGAAACATCACAACAGACACCCAAAAGATTCAGACCATTATAAGGGAATATTTTAAAAACCCATACTCTACTTTTGAAAATCTAAACAAAATGGATGGATGTCTAAAATCACAGGGACCACCAAAGTTAAACCAAGAAGAGATCAACAGTTTAAACAGACCCATAACATATAAGGAAATTGAAACAGTAATACAAAGCCTTCAAACTAAAAAAAAGCCCAGGTCCAGATGGATTTACAGCAGAATTCTACCAAACATTTCAAGAAGACCTCCAACCAATACTACTTAAATTATTCAAAACAATAGAAACAGAGAGAGAACTCCCAAATTCCTTCTATGAAGCCAGCATCACTCTAATACCCAAACCAGGTAAAGACACAACCAAAAAAGAAAACTATAGACCCATATCCTTAATGAACATGGAGACAAAAATTCTCAACAAAATACTTGCAAACTGCATACACATCAAAAAGATCA
>NW_008339443.1:0-304 GCF_000622305.1 Nannospalax galili | reverse complement strand
CAAGCAGCCGAAGAAACAGACAAGACCAGAGGCCTACTTACCGAATAATCCAAGGTTCTGGGTGTTGCCAACACCATGGGCAGGAGTCCCTGTTTGGGTGCCAGGTGTTGCGGGTTCTCCTCAGGCCAGCTGAGAAGACCCTAACTTGGATCGGGTCCCTTACCGATTGGGGGAGTAAGAGGTGCGGGGTCACAACACACAGACCCTGGGAGTCAGGTAGAAGCAAGCACTAGGTGAGGTGCTGCAGACTCGCTTAATGCAAGAGGAGGCACACTTTTTCTCCACCCCCAAGTCCCTTTAGTCA
>NW_008339442.1:0-3022 GCF_000622305.1 Nannospalax galili | reverse complement strand
TTTTAATTTTTAGAAATTTTTTTGTCTTTTGCTCATTGATTTTTGACAGGGTCTCCCTAGTCACAGCCGGCCTAAAGTGATTACGTGAACCAGGGTGGCCTCGATCTCACAGAGATCCACGAGCTTCTGCCTTCCAAGGGCTGGGATTAAAGGCACCCACTACCACGTCCTCTGTAAAATCAAAACTTTTAAAGCCATGAGGCGTGAAGCATCCAATGAGAAGTGAGAGAGGAGAAAACCAGGAGCTCGTGAGATGGGGTTAGAGAAAGAACTGTGGAGCGGAGGCACAAGGCCAGCAGAAGCCCCGAGCACACACATGTCTGTGTCTCTTCTCTCAAAGACTTAAAAGACAACAGCTTGAAACGAAACTAATAGGTAGGAAGAGCCTACAGTGGGATTAAAGCACCCAGGAAAATGAGCACGGGGCAGGGGTACAAGGGGACGCAGCACACGCCGTGTAGGGCTCTCAGGACTGGCGTGGTGACCCAGGCTAGACCCCCAGTGAAATAGGAACATCTGTCATAATTCCTCCAGAAATCACTGAAAACAAGATGTAGCTGTAAACCAAAGAGGAAGTCAGATGGTGTAAGCATCTCGTTCTAAATGAAAAAGAAAGCAAAGGAATAGCCAGGCAGGTTGCTGGGTTTTTCAGCACAGAGCACACAGGAGGAGACTCAGTGAGCTCAGACAGAGCAACAGCCCCGGAACAGCAGTTCCCCGGGCTGGGGCGGGAGGGATGCTGGGAAGGAGGTCTAGACAGAGGGAAGCCAAGAGCAGATATTCTCACCAGCCCTCATCACTCACAGGGAATGGCATGACCAAGTGGGTTACAAAGACATCCACAGCAACCTGTGAGACGCTGCAAAGATGAGGGGTGTAAAAATCCAATTGCATCTTTGTGTACTGAAGATGGTGCCAATAAAAATATCAATTACAGAAAGAGAAGCTACAAGACTCCTAGGAATAAATTTAGCGGATGTGTTGAAAGCCTATTGCAGAAAATGTGTAAATCCTGATTGAAGATGGTAGAAAGGCTAAACTCATGGGGTGGTGTCTGCCCCACAGGGTTTGGTACGCTAACTGGCCCCTCTTCCTAGACCGATCCATGAGGCCAGACACAGTCCAGTCAATGCCGGTGAGGACTCGTCTGGAAGATGGAGGTTTGTCTTGGTGTGCAGCAGCAAAAGGAAACCAACCATCAGGAGCTTCGGTGAAGATTAACCCAAGGTGGTGTCGGCACAGAGAAGAACTCATGGACTGTGGGGAGGAAGGAGGGCGTGTGGGCCTCAGAAAGGAGTCCTGGGGGCAGCACCAGCAGGGGGCTCAGATTGAGACAGAGGAAAATGGTGGGCTGTCTGTGTCTGTGGGGGCCCCTGCGGTGGTTACTGCCATCTTGGGCTGCTTTATATGAAGTATGACCAGGTGTACAGGAAGACGCTGCAATGCTAGAAACCAAAACCCTCTTTTGTTTTAAAAAAGGTATGTAGTAAAGTTATTTTTTGATTTTACTTCTGTGAGGTGCAGGGTGTTGCTGGGATACCTGTGCTGCTCTCAAACTCCTGGATTCAAGTCAACCTCTTGCTCTGCTTCCGAGTGGCAGGAACCACAGGCATCCACCTCTGTATCCACGTCACCGAGCACAACCTTGAGGAGACACTTACAAGGTGTATAACTAGAAGGAGATTTGAATCCAAACCATAGATCAATAAGGGGGAGAAAAACAAATCACGGTACAAAACATGGTCATAATTTATTTTAAAAAAATACAACAGGGTTTCGAGTAAGCAGTTGGAAAAGTACCTAAAGACGATAGGATGCTATGATCTGAACAGATTATACTTTGTACGCATCAAAAATAAACAGGCATTGGTGGTGTAGAGTTGGGAAGGACCCAATGGGACCGGATTCATCCGGTGGTGGTGTGGAGTCCCAGGACCTCAACACCAATTCCTGGAGCGCTCAGGAAACCTGTGTCCCACGGCCTGGGAGTCTCAGCCTGTCTTCCCAGCCAAGCTTCAGAGCAGTGACAAGGGACACACAGGAGATTGTCTTCTCAGTTCAAATTAGTTTGACATCAGGAAACCCTGGAAACAGCAGAAATCCATCAGGAGGAAAATGGATAAACAAATTGCAGTATATTCACATAACAACACGCTGCGTGGAGGAGACAGATAAACTGGGATTTTGTGCGGCGACACACATAACTCTCAGGACTGTAACGCTGGTAGAAGGAGCCCGCTGCAGAAAGATTCATACATTTTAATTTCATGTAGACAGTTTTATAAATAGAGGAATAAAATACCGAGTGCAGTCAGGCAGCAAACATGGGGACAGGATGAGGGGTGCAGGAAGTCAAATAAACTGTAGATTCAGAAGGGGTTGAGGCCCAGCACCAGCAGCAGGCTCTCAGGACCAGCAGCAGGCGCTCAAGACCAGCAACAGGTGCTCAGGACCAGCAGCAGGCTCCCGGGACCAGCAGAAGTTGCCCAGAACCAGCAGCAGGTGCCCAGGACCAGCAACAGGTGCCCAGGACCAGCAGCAGGAGCCCAGGACCAGCAGCAGGCACCAAGGACCAGCAGCAGGCACTCAGGACCAGCAGCAGGCTCCCGGGACCAGCAGCAGGTGCCCAGGACCAGCAGCAGGCACCCAGGACCAGCAGAAGTTGCCCAGAACCCACAGCAGGTGCCCAGGACCAGTGGCAGGCTCCCAGCACCCGCAGCAGGTGCCCAGGACCAGCAACAGGAGCCCAGGACCAGCAGCAGTTGCCCGGGACCAGCAACAGGAGCCCAGGACCAGCAGCAGTTGCCTGGGACCAGCAACAGGAGCCCAGGACCAGCAGGAGGTACCCAGGACCAGTAGCAGGCTCCCAGCACCAGCAGCAGGCTCCCGGGACCAGCAGCAGGTGCCCAGGAGCAGCAGCAGGCACCAGGGCTGCATCTCTGTCTGAGATTTCACGTTCTGACTGAGGCAGGGATCATCTTAAATTACCTAGTGTGCCCAGTTCGACCCTGCAGGGGCTTCC
>NW_008339441.1:373730-395930 GCF_000622305.1 Nannospalax galili | reverse complement strand
TCTAGGGCAGCTGGTGGCCATGCCACCCACAGATGCAAAGGAAGATGGGGGTGGGAAGCAGTTCCAAGGGCCCCTGGGGATGGCATTGAGGAGCTGGGTTGGTCTGGTTGCAAAGGACCAGGAAGAGGAAAGGTCAGCCCAGGCATCCAGGAAAGAGGCTAGCGGGTTGTGCAGACCCAGGGAGGCAGAAGGTGGTAAGGGTGGGGCCAGGCCCAGAGCGCCCTGGGGACCTGAGAAGGAACTGAGTTGCTCTGGATGCACAGGATCAGGAAGAAGCAGTGGTGGTTCCCCAGGTGTCTGGGGCGACAAGACAAGGAATGGGACAGGGCCCAGGCTAGGATGAGAGACAGGTGGGGGAGATGGGAGGGTGAGTGAGGCTGGGGGAATCAAGGGAGGGAGAGCAAGATCGACTTACCCGGAGAGAGAGGCCTGTGGTTCATAGAGAGCCCTGCGGGTCCGGCAGGCCCAGGGAAGCAGAGCTCAATCTTTAATTTTAATGTAAGCCCAATCAAAATGCCAAGAGAGAAACATTCGTGGAGGTGGGGGAGGATGCATAAACTAATTGTAATATTTACCTAGAGGAGTAAACAAATGGCGTAGCCAAGAGAACACTGAACAGAGTTCTTGTTCTGTAGACAGAATCTTAACACATAGTATTTTGTAGCTTGCTTTTTCCCACCCAAGCTAGACTACGAGTTAATCTGTAGTGACTAGAACATTGTGGGGCTGCAGCAGGAAAAGGCAGATCAATGGAGGTGGACTCTAGAATGTAAAGAATCTCTCATACAATTAAGATGGTATTTCACACTGGTGGGGAGAGTATTGCCTTCATAAAAGTTATCAGTATCACTGAATATCCTGAGGGGCTGGGAGCAAGGTTACCTTCACCACAGCCCAAAATAAATTCCCGAAAGTTCATTAAGATTTAGGAATTGACAAACAAACAAAAAAGGAAAGTTATAGAAGATGATAGCAGAGAACGTTGTTCAAGGATTCGGGATTTGGGATTTGGAAAGCCCTAAGCCACATGGAACAGAGGAAATTGTTGACAAGGTAAATTATTTATTCACGATCAGCCTGGGTGACATAAACAAAGCAAGATTCAGTCGCAAAAAAAAAAAAGTTCTATTTTCTCAGCTATTTTTATTTTAGGATTTTTTTTCCCTAAATGAGTAGTCAGATGTGTGACAATGTTGTATATAGTGATATTTAATGTAGTTCCTTATTAACAGTGAAAAATTACGAAAGCAGAGAAAAACGGGAATCAGTTTCCAACTGCAAGACATTGCTGAAATGAATTATAGTTCATTAATTCAGTGGAATGGAATTCTAGGCAGCAATGAAAAAGGATGATACATTATATGCATTGATGTGAAAAGAAATTCATAATTTAGCTTGAGTGGGAAAAAGCAAGCTACAAAATACTATGTGTTAAGACTCTGTCTACATAAATATGTTTATTTATAAAGATAACTTGAAAGACTTAAAAAATAATAGTGATTATTTTTAGGAAGCAAGATTGGGGGAAATCTTTATTTCTCTATCCTGGTTGATTATTGTGTACATTAAAAAGAAAGTAAAGTAGATTCCAGTTTAGAAATAAAGTGATTCCAGAAGAATATGCAACCAATGTGAAAAGAAATATATGCTCTATCACTATGTTTAGAAAATAGGATTTTAGCCATTGTTATAATAGAGCTATTTTTATGGTGGGATTAACTTGATTGGAAGTTATCTGGAAGGTTAACATAGTAATAGGAGTTAATACAAAAATGTTAATGAAAAAAGACAATTTTCTAATGTCACTTAAATTAAGTGAAAATAGAAACAATAGTTATGGGAGAAAGTATGATGGGAATTTGAATGACTTATTTTATTGGTCATATCGCATTGTTTAAAATTTTTTTAATTTTCATTTTTTGCATTTATTTATTCATTTATTTATTTATTACTTGTGTGTATGTGAATGCACATGCACATTTGTGCCAAAGCACAAGTGTGGCGGTCAGAGGACAACCTATGAGTCAGTTCTCTCTTTTCCACCAAGTGAGTTCCAGGAATTAAATTCATCAACATACTTGGCATCAAGTTCCCTTAATCACCACTGGGCCACCTTGTTGGCCCCCAAGTTTGTTTTTTTGTTTTTTGGGTTTTTTTTTTTTTTGTCTTTTTGAGACAGGGTCTCCCTGTAGCCCCAGCTGTCCTGGAACTCACTATGTAGACCAGGCTGGCCTTGGACTCACAGAGATCCGCCTGCCTCTGCCTCCTGAGTGCTGGGATTAAAGGTGTGCGCCACCACGCCTTGCTTGGTTTTTTGTTTTTTTGAGTTTTTTTTTTAATTTTTTGTTTTTTATTTTTTTTGACACAGGGTTTCATGTGATCCACAGAGGCCTCAAACTTCCCTGTAATCAAGGATGACCTTGAGCTTCTGATTCTTCTGCCTCCACTTCCCTGAATGCTAGGGTTATAAGTGTGGTCCAGGGGATCAACCCAGGGCTTCATGCATGCTAAGCAAACATTTACCAACTGAGCTAAATTCCCAGTGCCCTGCCCCTACATATATTTCTTGTATTGTTCCTAGGAAAAAAATTACTCTTTGAAAGATCAAAGAGGAGCTTGGTAGTGCATATAGCTCAGTGTTGGAGTGGGTGCTTAATATGGAGCCGTTCCTAGGACCATGGAAGGAAAGGGGGGAGGAGGGAGGGAGAGAGGAAGGAGGGAAGGATGGAAGTAGGGATTCCCGGCACCCACATGGTGGCTAACAACTGTCCATAATTCCAGTTTCAGGGGATCTGACATCCTCTTCTGACTTCGGTGGTTATTGCATGACACGGGTGCACTTACCTACATGTAGGCAATACACTCATACACATAATAAAATAAAATAAATATTTTTTTAAAAAGAGTAAGAGAGGAAAGAAAAGAAGGAAGAGAAGGGGGGAGGGAGGGAAGGAAAGGAAGATGGACTAGGACCAAGTCGTCTTGAAGCTGAGGATCTGGAAGAGGTTACAGGATGTGTGTTGATTTGATGACAGCCAGTCCAAGCCTTAATTCTTGTTTTGAGTCGTTTGTTCTCCCAAATGACAAAACCAAAAGTTACAAATAAACAAAAAAATTCAGAATCAAGGAAAAGAGCAATGTATCAGGGAAGTCGCACTGTACAGACTAAGTTGAGCTGCAAGGAGAGCTGCTTCCCTGGTCTGCCAGTCCCTGGGCTTCTCTCATCACCCAGCACAGGCTGGCTGAGGACTTGCAATATCTGGGTTTCTGGGAAAGGTGAGTACAGAGAAGCAGTAATGTGCAGGTGCTCTCTGGGTGTCTGAGTAGCCAGTAGGCTTTTCTCCTCCCTTCCAAGGAGCCTGTTAAGTGTCTCAGCTGACCCTGTCAGAGTGAGCCTCAGTGTCTCTACCTAGTGTCTCTACCAGACTTTCTTCACTGAGTTGGAGAGTTGGCTGCAGTCTGGCAGGCCAGTTGGGACAGCTACAAAGAGCATCTCTCAGAAAGGGCCTTGGAGCCTGTTTCCATTTGATGACGCTTGAGGGGCATTAAAAAAAAATAAACAAGGTCACAAAAATAATGGTATTTTTTATGTTTATATTGAACAAATTAATGCTTTTAAAGCTGAACAATATTGTGCCACAAAAATGTTCTGTTCACAGGATAATTACAGGATTTATTAAAAATATTAATTCATGGCACACTACAGGCGGTGTGGTCCAGAGCCAAAGAGGCCTGTGCCAACCTCCTGCCCCTCCCTCCACAAGCCCCTGAGGCTGGGCACTCTGGGCACAACAGGACAAGGAGGCAGCTCCATGCACCTGGCAGCCAGCAAACTCGGGAGCATCTACCCTAATTTCTCTCCATATTCTGGGGCTCCCTTCCAGATCTTTCTGAGGCCCAGGTGCCACATACTGACATCCTTCCTACAAGGCCCCCTATTCTCTGATCCCACATAATGGCTTCCTACCACTGGTGAACCATAGGACATGGCCCAGAAGATTCTTCTTTTACCAGGGGTGCGTGTTCTTCCACTTGTAACCGGCCCCCTCCAGGGGAGAAAGGGGATTTTCAGCTTCTGTGGAATCCCATCAGCAGGGAGTTCATGCATATGAAGGTGGAGGAGGATTGTTGAAAAGATGCTGAGTGGCAGGGAAGAGAAAGTCACCTCAACATCCCTCCGCCAAGCTGGGAGAGGTTGGCTGCGTCTCAAGGACGCAGGTACCAGCAAGGGCAGACCTGGCTGCCTTCCTGCACGCTGGCATCCGCTTCCTAGAGCTGCACAATGTCAGGGGGTCCTGGGGTCCTCCTACAGGGTCTCGCCTATGGGAGGGAGGTTGTTCTGAAACTGACCTTTGAGGCAAGGGAAGGAGAGGATGAGTATTTGGCCTCAAAAGGGTTTTCTAAGCCTTCTGCTCTCTGCAAAGACGGCCGTAGCTGGGCAGGCTGAGTGACCTTATTTCCAAAGTGCATCAGCTGTAAGCCATAAAGCCGAGTCCCAGTAGTTGTTGGGGCACCCCACAGCATTGAGCCTTTGTCTTTGGCTGCTGGCTCAGGATAGCAGGGGAGGTAAATGCACTGGGACTCTCTTCCCCTCCCATTGAGAATCAAAATTTATTCATGAAGTCAACATATTTTCTGAGCACCTACTTTGAGCTAGGATCCTCTAGTTGCTGGGAACAGAGAGGGAAAGGATGGCTGAGGTAGAATGGCTTTCTTTCCTGGAATTTATATCATTTTTGACCTCCTGTCCCAATAGATAGGAAATAAAAAGAAACAATAGAAAATTGGCTCTAATTTCTCTGACCCATCGAGCACATTGTTTAAGAATGAGAGAAAATGAATGAGTGTGAGAGTGAGTGAGTGAGTGAGAGAGAGAGACAGAGACAGAGAGAGACAGAGACAGAGACACAGACAGAGACAGAGAGAGACCCAGTTCTGTGGTAATCTCCCGGAACAAGGGACCCATTTTGTCCTTCCTTATTCAAAAATGTCCCCACTCATGGACACACACTCACATGTTACTTGCACCGTTTGCATTCATAACATGTCCAGCTAGAGACCAGCTTAGTCTGCCTCCCGCATCATACAGAACGGATTGGCAGCTGGGACTGAAGGCGATAGAAATAAGCTATTGATCAAGAGTTATAAAAGTACCGCCACTGGGATCCTGTGATGCTTGCAAGCTAAGGGCAGCAGTAAAGTACTACACAAATGCAATAACATTTATAACCTAAGGGCAAGTGCTTTTTACATGAAAATAAAAAGCTGATCCTGTTTAATTCTTTTCCCTTCCTTGGGCTGGTCTGGTCTTTGACAAGTCTTTGGACAGGAGCCTAAGCTGAGGGCCCCTCTAGATGGACTGGTATTTTATTCTCGGGGTCTCTTTACCCTGTGTGTGCCTTCTGGTGGTCTGTGGAGTTACCTGCACTTTTAAAGTTCATCTGGGAAAAGCAGGGGAGTGGACTGGCCCTACCACCCTGAGAAGCCAAATAATGCCTTGGCCCTGTGGGTCTTGTTTGGTTTGCTTTGTGGACATTGCCTGGGCCTGTTGGGAGGTGAACTTTTCACTTGAATGGATGCTGAAAAGTACCCTTTAGAGCTTCATTCTGTGACATTTGTAAAGAGAGGTCCTCCATCTCTGAAGGTGCAACAAAATAATAAATGCATCGGGACTCGCCCTGGGTAAGACAGGAGTTTCTTCCAAAAGTCACCAGACCCATGTTTCTAGGAACACCAGTCCTATACAATAGTCCATAAGAACGGGCTACATAATCAAGATAAATTGGGGGGAAATTTCCTCTGAGAATGCCAAGGCATTTTTGAGATTTGAAGTCTTTCAGGAAGGAATCAGGTTGTCCTCTGACCTCCACATGTATGCCATGCATACACACACACACACACACACAGAGTAAATAATGTAAAAAAATTTTTTTAAAGTTAATCATTCTCAAGAAAGCAGAACATTGTAGACTCAAAGGTTTGGGATCTGCTTCCAATTGAAATCCAAAACAGCTCTGCAAGGAATATTACTCCCAATTCACATTTTATCTTACCCTTATTTAATACATGCAAAAAAGAAGGCAAAGGGTGGGTAAGTTACCTGCCCAAGTATTGCTGGATTTGTTAAGAGTCAAAGCCTGGGCCCTGGCAGCCCTAACAAGCTAGGTTGGGCCATTGGTCCTTAATGGACCAATTAAAGAGACAAATGGTAGTGAAAAGCAAAGAAAGGTGATTTATTCAATGTGGCCACCTTGGGAAGTGGAACAAATAAAGAGGTTCAATGATCCCCCAAGTTCATCTTCATAATCAAAGTCTTGACATAAGGCTTAGGTTTAAATAGAAAGCAAAAGGTTTGCATAACTAAGCAGTCCTGATCAAGGCATGGTTTTGTTCATCACTGACCGCCTTTGTCCAGTCTTTCCTGCAAGGTGGTCTGACAAATTGCCAGAACTCTGTGAAATCTATTCCTGGGAGACAAGTTTCCCCTTCAGCTAACATCAGGGCTGTAACCTCTTTCTCTCAGCGTGAGACTCCTGGGGAAATTTCAATTTTGTGGGGTCCATTGTCTCAATAAATGTGACAGTCAAAGGGAGGGGACAGTGTCTTTCCTGCCAGAGCCCCTTAACTAAAAGATCGAGCCTAGGCTCTTACAACACCAATCTCCCACATGATCCACCATACCAAGCATCTTCCTCCATGGGGTGGACCCTGACTTCTTTTGCTAGGGAGGAAGGGAGTTGCTGCCTTTAAAGACTCTTGCCTCAGGATTCATCCACTCGCTAAGACTTGCTTGGTCCTTCTCAGCCTAGTTCTGGCCCACAGGCCTCAGGGGAATCCTCAGGAGAAAGCAGAACCTGAATCTAAGTAGCCATGGGCAGGAATCCCAGTTCAGCCATTTACTATTTATGTGGCCTTGAGCAATTTGCTTAACCCTTCTGTATCTCACTTTTCTTATCTATAAAATTTTAAATGTATACAAAACATCTGCCCCAGAATGTTTAATAAATGGAAGTAGTTCTTTTTTTTTTCCTGTTAATAATTAACAATAAGTCTTCATGGGAAAAATTTCATTAGGAATATTTTAGGGATCCCTGCTTCAAATCTACTGACAATTCTGGCAGAGCAGGACACAGATATTTAAAGATGAAAAACTCAAAGCCTTTTGAGCCTATGACTTTTTAAAAAATGTATACTTTGTTACTTTAAAATTTTATGTGTATGAATGTTTTGCCTGCGTGTCCATAGGTGTACCTGTGTTGTGCAATGCTTGTGGAGGTCAGAAGAGGGCGTCAGATCCCCTGGAACTAGAGTTACTGATAGTTGTTAGCTGCCATGTGGGTGCTGGGATTCAAACCTGGGTCCTCTGCGAGAGCAGCCAGTGCTCTTAACCACTGAGCCACCACTCCAGCCCCAAGCCTGTGACTTTTTTCACCTGACTAATGAGCTACGAATAGAATCCAGACCTGGATCCCCAGGTACAGACATCAAAGGTGCCCTGATGTGTCAAAAAACAAAATGTTCCTCTGAAGGCAGAACATTCAAGATGGAAAGCTTCTGAAATCTAATGAGGGATGAAGCTAGAATTTCTCTGAAATTCTAAGTTTGGTAAAATAAAAATGAAACTCTACTGTAAAATATTGGAGTTTTGTTTGTTTGTTTGTTTTTGAGACAGGGTCTCATTATGTAGCCCTGGCTAGCCTGGAACTTATTATGTAGACCAAGGTGGACTCAGAGACCTGTTTACCTCTGCCTCCCAAATGCTGGAATTAAAAGGATTGCACCACCACACCTAGTCTGGATCTTTAAAAAATTATTTTTAAGATTTATTTTTATTTTTTACGTGTATGAATGTTTTGCCTACATGTATGTAAGCACACTTGCATGCAATACCTGTAGAGGCCAGAAGAAGGGGTCATAGGCCCTGAAACTGGAGTTATGGGTGGTTGTTTGCCACCATGTGGGTGCTAGGAATTGAACCTCGATCCTCTGGAAGAGCAGTAACTACTCTTAACCACTCTAGTGCCTTAATTTTTTTTTAATTACATTTTATTTGTGTGTGTGTGTGTGTGTGTGTGTGTGTGTGTGTGTGTGTGCGTTCACATGTGCCATGGTGTGAGTATGGAGGTCAGAGGGGACTCATGAGTTGATTCTCTCCTTCCATTATGTGGGTCCCTGGGTATAGAAGTTAGGTGGTTGTCCTTGGTGGCAAGCACCTTTACTCACTGAGCCATCCTGCCAGCCCAAATATTAGATCTTCATGTACGTGTATGTGCAGGTGCATGTGCATGGGTGTGGACATTTATATTGAGGTCAGAGGTCAGCCTCCAGTGTTATTCTTCAGGCAACAGCCAACTTAATTTTTGGAGACAGGGTCTCTTACTGGCCTGCCACTCATCCAAATAAGCTAGCAAGCCCCACAGATCTGCCTGGCTCTGCCTCTCCAGTGCATGCTAGCATGCCTGGCTTTTTGAAGTGGGTTGTGAGGATTGAACTCAGGTCCTCATGCTTGCACAGCAGGCACTTTACCAACTCAGATATCTCCCAAGCCCTGTGAAATACTAGACCTAAGCCACCTTCTTTTTGAGAGTTCTTTACTTTCTTTCTTTTGTAGTACTTGGGATCAAACCCTGGGTCTTTGCATAGGCTAAGCATATGCCTGCATAGCCTGGACCCTGACTTCTCCTGTTGCCAAGGAGGAGGACAGTTGCTTTTCCTTGGAGGCTTTTGCCTCAGGATTTGTACATTTTCAAAGCCTTGCCTGGTCCTTCTCAATATACCATGCTTATTTCTCTTTTTTGCTTGCAAAGAACAGATGAGATAGAATTGGCAACTGGGGCCTGGCATGTAAGCTGAGCAACACTCAAGAATTTGTTTATTTATTTATTTATTTTGAAACCTTTTTATTACATGTATTTATTATGTGTGTGTGCATGCACCATGATGTACATGTAGAGGTCAAGGGATGACTTGTGGGGAGTCAGTTCTCTCCTTCTACCATGTAGGTTCTGGGGATTGAACTCACGCTGTCAGGCTTGGTGGCAGGTGCCTTTACCTGCTAACCCATCTTACCAGCTTGAAAGTCAATTTTAAAAAAACAGGTCACCAGGCATGATGGTGTACAGCTGTAATTCTGGTACTTGGGGGATGGAGATACAAGGATCAGGAGTTCAAAGTCATCCTCTTCAGCTACAAATCAACTTTAAAAGAATATTTTATTGTTTTTTATTTTATACGTATGAGTATATTGCCTGCATGTATGTAAGTGCACCCGTGTTGTGTGATGCCCATAGAGGTCAGAAGAGGGCGGTGAACCCTCCTGGAACTGGAATTACAGACAGTTGTAGGCCGCCATGTGTGTGCTAGGAACCAAACCTGGGCCATGCTCTTAACTGCTGAGTCATTTCTCTAGCTCTCACAATTCTGCTTTGAGGCCAACCTGGACTACTTGAGACCTTGACACAAAAACCAAACAAACAAAAGAAAATAAACAACCGAATATAAAACAATGCCTACTGTCACATTTTATTTGGGTGCTTTTTCTGGCTTTTCACCATTACTCAGGCCCAAATCTTTTTCTTTAAAACATTTTCCCAAGGCTCTTGTATCCCTAGACAAATGTAATTTCTTACTATGTGAAAAATATGGTTCCTTAAACTTAGAGACAAGTATCCCAGTCACCACCCACCAAAGTAGCTTCTTTTTTCAACAGACAGAGATTATTACAGAGTTACAGCACTGGTCACACACAGAGATTCTTTGTGAATTGCCCAAGCCTAAGTGGCACATCTAGGATGCAACCTCTGCACCTAAAATTCACAGAACAGAGAACAAGGGATGAAGAGAACACTAATACATCCTCCAATTCTCATCAATGAAGCCCCCTCATGCAACAGAGGGCCAGGAACACAAAAGGCCAGAAATGGCCAAAACGCAGAAAATAAGAGTTGGCAGAGTGTGGGTCCTTGGACAGGTCTCCCATATTGAGGTCCATCCTCCCAGTGCTCAGGGACCATTGAGGAAGAGGGGGCAGAAAGATTATAAGACCCAGGGAGGAGGTGCATGATCATATGGAAATAGTCCTACAGGCACCTGGCACCCTTCTCATACAAATCTACAGCAACAGTGTCAGCAGGCACAAGACCCATGCAACTTAGGCAGACAAAAACCCAGCACAGAGCTGTGGGAATGAAGAGCAAGCCCCAATCTTGGTCAAGGAATTCTTGGCAGCTGATTACTGCTGGGTAAGGAAAAGATGATCTTCTTGAAGAGAGAGACTCTAGATAGGGTAACTAAACCCCAGTGGATGAACTTGCACTGAGAGACATCTCAGGACACTAACTTTACATAATAGGCCTTAGTACATATGACAGGATGCATGATGAACTCCAGTGGGGGCTATGGGAGGGTACCAAAGGGGAAGGGGGTATAAAGATGATTTTATGTATGAAATGCGCAAAAAATTCAATAAAAATTAAAAAAATAAAACATTTTTGTAAATTGACTTAGGTTTCCATACCACATCCACATAAAAACACCATGTTAATGTTGTTGTTCTCTTGGTTGGTTTTGCTCTGTGATCTTTTTGGTTTTACCTAAGCTTCTGAGGTGAGGACACTGGAGGGTGAAATGAGTTGTCTCTAGTTACAGTCACAAAGCCTATGATAGAGCATTTCAATGAGGAATGGGTGGGTTCCCATCAATCCACTAATGTTTATCAAAAGGAATACAATATTCCTCCAGATTGGTGTTGGAATGAGTTTTTCTTTTCTATTAGATGAACAGCAACATACAATGTACTTGGGAAAATAATGTTTGTGCTTATGCTAATTGAGGAACTAGTATCAAAGTGTTTGTGGCTCCCACATTATACTTTATTTGTAACACCTGCACCTTCTGGGAGTCAACTATCCCTTAGTGACTATTAGAATATACTTCTTGTCATTTTAATTCTTACTCTTTATAAGTTGGGAGAATATAATATTGTTTCAGACTCCATTTCTCTATCTTAGCTGCATGTCTGCCCTTTCAATTTTCAGCCCAAAGCCTCTAACCAACTACTGCCTCCTGTTTTGTGGTCTTGTTCACTAACTCAGACACTACAATGGTATAAGTAGTGTGATATTGAATTAAGCTTAATTAATTCCTCTTTGTTCACTCACAACACTACTTTCAAATAAGTTCATTTGTTTGCAAAGTCTTTTTAAAAATTTAAAAATTATTTTACTGTGTGTGTGTGTATCTGTGTCTGTGTGTCTGTGTGCTATGGTGCATGTGTGAGAGTCAGAGAACAACTTTCAGGAATCATCCCTCTCCTTCCACTGTGGGAGGGGCCTGGGATTGAGCTCAGGTCCCTCAGGCTTGTGTAGCAAAGCACCTTGACTGACTGAGCCATCTTGCCTACACCCATTTACCAATCAAGGAGGAATAAGCATGGTGTACCCATTTTACAGATGGGAACAGTATGGACAGAGTCTAAAGTTTTAAGATCTGGGAACCTTAAAAGTATTCATTCATTCATTCATTCATTCTCATTTTTTTTGAGTCAGGGTCTCAGGTAGCCCATGCTGGCCTGGAATTTACTGCATAGCTGAGGATGATTTTTAATGCCTGATCCTCATCTTCCACCTCCCAACTGCTAGAATTACAGGCTTGTACCACCACACAAGCCTAAAAAATATTGGGATTTTTTTTGTTGTTGTTTTGTTTTAGGTCTTTTTGAAATACCTTATAGCCCCAGCTGGCCTGCAACTCACTATGTAGACCAGGCTGGCCTCGAACTCATAGAGATCTGCCTGCCTCTGCCTCCCAAGTGCTGGGACTACAGGCATGCACCACCAAGCCCGGCAAAATATTGTTTTAATAGCTCTCTCAACATTGCTTTCCGTGGGGTCCCATTTTAGAGGTGAAGAGAATGAAGCTGAAGATAAAGTAGGTTGGCTGAACATAAACTGAGGGAATAAAATCTCAACCTCCTGCTTCTCCACTCCCACCACTTGGAGGTGTGGCTCTTCCATGGGCTGTAACTTGGATTCTCAAGGCTGGTTAGTTTAACACTAATGGGTGTCAGGTTCATTGAAGGAGCAGGACCTCAGTATGTGAATTATTCAGCAATGAGATTGATGTGACTATTTATAGATCATAAATCAGTTATAAACTCAGAAATATGAGAACAGGTTCCTAAATAAAGAGGCAATTGTTACCTATCAAAGGCTTAATTTAAGTATGCAGGGCTGAAGTTGAGCACAATTTTCTATCTGGCACCCTTTGTGCAGTGCTGGGCGAAGTAGACAGAGGTGCATTGGTTATCAAAAAACTGTAGAGCTAGGCCGGATGTGGTGGAACATACCTTTAATCCCAACACTTGGGAAGCAGAGGCAGAGCACAGGTGATCTTTGAGTTCAAGGCCAGCCTAGTCTACACAGCAAGTTTCAGGTCAACAAAAAACAACACCCCCCCAAAAAAAACCCTATAAAGCTGAGTCCAGGAATGACATAGTAGATTTCTGACTAGCTCCAAACAACTAGTAAAAACTGCCTGATGTAAAGACACTGTCTTGAGAAGGATTCTGAGGCCGAGTTCAAGCTCTTGAAAACCCATAGGCCACAGAGAAGCTGACTGGTTTGGTTATTTCATACTCTACTCATCATTTAAAGATGCTTCATAGAACCTAATGTTATTTGCTATAACTGTCCTGCTGAATTCCATATGCTGATCAAAGAAGAGAAACCAAACTGCTCCCTTTCAAAGATCTTGAAGACTGTTTACAAGACTGAGATAATGGAAGAAGTAAGAAAATCTAATGATCCCGTCAAGCTGCTGGCTGGATTGGGGGCCACTCCTTGTTGCTATCATCCATGCGGGAGACTCCTCTGACATGGATCCGCTCGCTCTATCTGCTAGGGCCCTGCCCATGCTAGGCTAGTGCTCGCCTTTTCTTCTGTGACATTTCTTCTCTCAAGTTGGTCCAAGTGCACAATTATATCTTATTTCAATGTGAAGGAATGCTGAGTTTAAAGATACAAGGTTACTTGTAAGCTGCAAGATGCTGTGGTCACTTGGCCTTGGGTAAAGCTCTGAGAGGGAGCCCATCTTTTGGGGGCATGGGCCTTTCAAGACTCTCACCCCAAGGATTATTATGATTCCGCACTGCTGCCTCACTTTGGTGCTCTCTCTAGGTCCACATCAAATCACTCTTAGACCTTCGTCTTGAGCAAATCAGGTCATGTTGTGTTTGGATGCCAAGCACACCCCTGTGGCTTTCTGTTCAGAGCTGCACTATCTTCACAGCTGCATGGTTCATCACCCTGCCTGCCAGCCCCAGATATGCTGCTCTGTCTCTGACCACAAACCTACCCGCCTTGCTGCTGTGAGTCCTGGGGCTCTATGATAAATACCCCTGAGCCATTCTGATCCAGCTCCTCTGCTGGACAAAATCCCCCCACCTTTTTTTTTTTTCTAAAAGAATTCTTCAGATATCTATAACTTCCTTCCTATTGTCCCTGGGGGCATCATCCTAAATGGATAATGATTTACTTTTATCGAGAGCTTAAGTGCCAGGCTCTTCCAAGTCCATAGGAGCGTTACTTCATTTAATCCTAACAACGATCCTATTATTATCTCCTGGTTAACAAACGAAAAGACTGAGGCCCTTGAACTAGATTGTCCAAGATCATACATCAAGTGGTGGGTGGACAGGGATGTGATTTTGGCAATTTGAGTCCAGCTGATCATTTTGCTTTATCTCCATTTGATAATTCAAAATCACATTTTCAGCTCAAAAGGCAGTTGCTTGCTCTCTTGTCTGGGAAATCCTCACTCGCTTTTTTTTTTTTTTTCAAATTCATCAGTCTTTTTTTATTCCCCCAAATGATGAAATACAAGTTTATTATGGAAGTCTCTGTTCAGAAATACCCATTAAGAACAGAGGTGTGTTTGCTTTGTGAAAATTTACCAAATTTACCACATGCAACATGTGATTTGTGTACTTCTCTGTACATTCAACTTCAACTTAAAAGTTTCCAGGTGTGGTGGATAACACCGTTAATCCCAACACCTCCAGAGGCAGAGGCAGGTGGGTCTCTATGAGATGAGGCCAGCCTAGTCTACACTGCCAGTTCCAGGCCAGTCAAGGGTCCATAATGAGACCCTGTCTCAAAAAAAAATCCAGAAAAGATATTTCCAGATCCTTTAATTTATATTTTAACTTAGAAAACTCACCTTGTAACCTAGTTGAAAACTACAATGAAATCTGCCAATGCTTGGGGCAAGGTAAAATTTCCAATAGCACCTAGTCAGACACAAATGTCCAAAGGACAAAAATTATGCTGGCTATTCATTCTAACCCTAACCCATAACCTTTGTATGAAGAACATAGAGGGTGGCAAAAACTTATTAGAACATTATTTCAGTGAAGGGAGAAGAGTCTTATGTTATTGCCACATACCTATGTCCTTACTGCTTTAAGAAGGAAGACAGAAGTTGCACACACTAGTTGAATGCTGCTTCTATCGGCTGGAATTGGGCATGGAACACTTTTTTAAATTACTTATTTTTCATTTTATTTATATGAATGTTATGCCTGCATGTGTGTAAGTGCACCTGTGTTGTACAGTACCCTTGGAGGACAGAAAAGGGTGTTGGATTCTCTGGAAATGGAGTTACGGATGGTTGTTAGCTGCTATGTGGGTGCTGGAATTTGAACCCAGGTCTTCTGCAACAACAGCCAGTGCTCTAAACCACTGAGCCATCTCTCCAGACCCTCTCATTTTAAAAAAGTTTTCACTAATCAGTGTTTCAGAATTCCATGTGTCAATGGTGAGGTAAATAACAACAATGAAAAAATACACATTTGTAAAATGTGACACAATTTACCAAAGAAACTGTATAACATTGATCAAGCACACCCCCTCCATTGTCACATTTAACTTCCATAACAACTCTGGAAAGTTACACTACTTCTGTATTTTGCACATAAACTGCGGCCTACACTAGGGCACCATTTGCCCAAGGTTAACATAGACTATATAATTCCAGTGTTCTTAATTCCTTGATAATAAGCCCTGCAGCTTCTCAGGAACAGCTTGGATCCCCACAAGTCAGCTGATTAACTCACTGTTTTCCTCCTGTTGGACAAGGAAACAGGGCCAGAGAGATAAAGTGATGACTTAGATGGCTGCAAAAGCCAGGCTCAAACTCTGGTTCTTTGCCTCCAAATCTGGGAACACCTTCGACTGGATAGTGCCTCTGCACAAGCCTGCAATATAATTTATTTATACTGATAACAGATAAACTAAAGGTGGAAATAACAAGATGATAAAATTCTTTCAATATCCCAGGCTTGGAAGATCTTTTTGTGATACTTCAGCAGCTTTAAGGCCACTGTATCTACAGCTCTGATCATGATCATTTTATATTTGGGATTTGTTTTGTTTTGTTTGAGTGTGTGTATGTGCGCATGTTTGTGTGAGTGTTTCCTTAGGCCTTGATCACCTTGTTTTTTTTTTTTTTTTTTTCGAGATAGAGTCTCTCACTGGTCTAGAACTCATCCATTCAGCTAGTCTAGCTGACCAGTGAGCTCCAGAGATCTACCAGTCTCTGACTCTCCAACAACTGGGTTGCAAACATGCACTGTGATGTCAGGCTTTTTAAGTAGGTTCTGGTGACCGATCTCAGGTCCTCATGCTTGTAAAGCAAGCACTTTACCAACAGAGCTATTTCTCCAGGCCTCCATTTCAATTTTTAATAGCAGGTTTAATGTAGGTCCCCTGATGTGAACAAGTTGCTTTTGAGAAATGAATTGGGATATATTTTTTTGTAAGGTGTTGCTAACCATGCAGAAACACCCATATGAACGTATCCATGGTGTTTGGTCTAGTGCAGTGGCTGCTCTCTATCCTTTAGTTCCTCAGCCCAAACTCAGGTACAATTTGTTATTTCTTCTTCCTACTCCATTTGCATCCCATTCTCACACACAGGGACATTTAGTAATTTTAGAAGTATTTTTGGTTGTCACAAGTGTGTGGAAGGTGGATAAGGAACAAAGATACTGCTAAACAGTCTACAGTGTCCCAGGCCAGAATAACAATAGTTCCCAGGTTAGGAAGTCCTGGTCTAGTTCATTCTGTTAAAAACACACATCTCTAATTTCTTAGGATTAAATTGACCTCAGAGATTATGGCAAAGTTGTGAAATTGGAAGTAGTCTTTGGAGAGTAGACATCTTTTCCTCCTCCAATATTTATTTATTTACAAGTTATGCCTGTCCCTTCTCCAGTTATGATTTTATCTTTACATGAAACAGCAGTTAAAGTGAAGACTTTTCTGACAGGAATGGTGATGTGCCCTAGCACTTGGAAATTGGAGGCAGGCAGATTGGGGAGTTCCAGGCCAGCCTGGGCTATGCAAGATCTTGTTTCATGAACACACATAAATACACATACACACACACACACACACACACACACACACACACACACGCACACACAGAGGGGGGGGAGAGAGAGAAAGAGTGAAGATCTTTTTAAAAGTAACTGTTTACACTTATTATGTGTGTGTGTGTGCTCACAAGTGTGGGTGCATGCTCAGATGGTGGCACACATATGCCAGGGCATGAGGGTAGAAGTGAGAGATCAATTTGTGGGAGTCAGTTTTCTCCTATCATGTGGGCTTTGGAGATGAAACTCAGGCTGTCAGGCTTGGCAGCACATATCCTTACTCACTAAGCCATCTTGCTGACCCAAAGAAATTTCTTCTTGATTTTCTGATTTTATAGTTTTGTAGTGTCATAGCACATACCCATACCCATGAATAGTAAAGGGTCTATTTCTATGTAATTGTCTCTGGTGTTCTAGAACATGACAGTATTTCAAGCAGTATTTCAAGTATCCCTGCCGCCTAGGACTAATTGGCAGTTTTCTCGTCCAGTCCCAGCCCCCTTTCCTTCTCACACAATCACTATCATCCATCCATCCATCCATCCATTCAACCATCCATCCATGTGTGTATCACTGTGCAAAACACTTTGCTGAAGTATCTCAGTCTTTTCAACAGCCCATGAAACCTGTATTATCATTATACACATCTATCATATAATTTTCACATCAAAAGTTATAGAGTTCTACCTATTATTTTACATACAAAACTTTAAAAAAAAATAGGGGTTGGAGAGACGGCTCTGAGGTTCAGAACACTGAATGTTCTTGTAGAAGACCCAGGTTTGAATCCCAGCACCCACATGGCAGCTAACAAGTGTCCATAACTCTAGTTCCAGGGGATACAACAGCCTCTTCTGACCTCTGTGGGCATTACATGACACAGGTGCACTTACCTACATGCAGGCAATACATACATACACACAAAATAAAAATAAAACACTTTAAAAAAAACCGTAACAAGGTAGTTTAAAAAAAAAAAACCCAGAAACTATAAAAATACAAGAAATCAGGTATGTTAGTACATACTCGTAATCCCAGCAATTGGAGGTAGAGGCAGGAGGATTAGGATTTCAGGGCCATCCTTGGCTATATAGCATGGAATTGAAGGCCAGCATGAGCTACATGAGACCGCATCTCCAAAAACAAACAAAATATTAAAATTTTAAGAAAAAAATTTATCTAATTATGGGATTTGGAATATTGAAAAGATAGGAACATATAGGAAAACAATGATTTGACTATTTCTATGAAAATTCAAACCTGCACATCTGATGTCTAATGGCATTCAAAATCTAAGGACTGGGGAGATGGTTCAGCAATTGCTGCAAGGGGACTTGCTATGAAACCTGTGGACCTGACCTCAATCCCTGGAACCCACATAGTGGAAAGAGAACCAACTCCTGCAGGTTCTGCTCTGACCATACAGGTACCACACACACACAATCAAAAAATAAAAAGGTTTTGAGCTTTATCTTTGCTCAACAGGGTTGTGATGTCAAACTTTTTTCTTGGTGCCGAGGATTGACTTACCTAATTTTAAGCAGGCGGTCTGCTACCTTACTATATTCTCAGTCCTTTTGTTTTTATTTTGAACAGGGTCTCACTAAGTTTCCCAGGCTGGCCTAGAATTTGTGATCTTCCCTACCTTGGCTTCCAGAGTAGCTGAGGTAACAGGCCTGAGGCACTAGGCTTGGCTGAAATTAAACATTGTTAGGGGGTAACTAGGTTATGTGCTATTATTATGATTTATGATTTTTTTTGTGTATGTGTGTGGTGTTAGGGATGTAACTCAGGGCCTCACTATAATAATAAGTACTCTCACTGAGTGATCCCTTCCAGCTGGACCCTACCATGTACTTGTGAAAGTTGAATGAATTACGTCCAAGGAGCTTTTGATGGTAAACGTTACATTTTCAGCTATTTCTGACTTTCAATAATACATAGTGTTGTTTCCCTTTAGTACATTTCCCCCTTATACCAACCCACAAGTCATCCATATAAGATACACCAAGGTTCTGAGAACCTAAGTGTTTTGTCTAGGGACTCGTAGCCAGTGTGTGCCTACTAAGTGCCAATGCCAGGCATATATAGATGCTTACGGTATGAGAGTCCCACTAAAATTAACCTCAATATCAAGTCTATGATATTTAATGATCCAAGTCACTCTGAACCCCCTAGGCCATTTCTGCACTGTCAAGGTGTTGGGATGCCACCTGTTCACTTTTCCCAAGTATGTGTGTTAACTCAGAAAGAGAATGTGGGCACTAGGAAAGATTGTATCTTATGTACCAAGCACTGGGTGAAGCACTTTATTGAAATATCCATTCAAACTTCTCAACAGCCCCGTGAAACCCATATTATCATCATCACCACCATCATCCCCATCACCACTACCACTACCATCATTATTATCTGGGTCACTGGCATCCTGGGACTGAGCCCAGAACCTCAAGCATGGCAAACATACACTCTACTACTGAGCTATAACCCCAGACCTAATACCTTCACTTGATGAGGTACTACCAAGTGAAGGTATTAGGGCTGGGGTTATAGCTCAGTAGTAGAAGTGGGAGAAGTGAAGTAACTTGTGCAAAGTAGTTTAGTTGAAAAAGAGAGACTTCTTAGTTCCAGAATTGAGGTTTGCATGATTCCCACTGTACCTTACTCCAAACACAGAGTATAAAGTAGAAAGGTGGCCTATGAAAGAATCACAAGAATATTCTTTTCCATAAAGTTTGGTGGTTGCAAGAATATTAGACATTATACAGTTGAAGTATTTTAAACAGGGAGTGGTGGCTCATATCTGTAATTCTGGCAATTCTTGGGAGATTGAGGTAAGAGGGTTGCTGTAAGCTGGAGGCTAACCTGGGATATATAGTGAGTTTCTAGCTGGCCTGGGCCACAGTGTAAGATCTTGTCTCAAAAAAAAAACAAAAAAAACAAAAAAAACAAACCAAGTCAGGCATGGTGGTGCATGCTTTTAATATCAGCACTGGGCAGGCAGAGGCAGGTAGAGCTCTGTGAGATTGAGGCCAGCCTGGTCTACATATTGAGTTCCAGGCCAGTGGGCTACAGCTGTCTCAAAAAACAACACTAAACCCAGAAACCAAACCAAACCAACCAACAAAAAATACTGAAATATAAATATCTGGAATTTTAACTTTTACAATATTGACTTCTACTTGATGGATAAACACCCTCTGTTAGAAAGTTCGGTGGTTAATAAAGCCTTGTTAGGAGGAGTGTGCAAAGGGCAGTCCCTACACCCCATCCTGCCCAGGTTCTGGTTTTGTGAGACCCCCAAAAAGCTAAAAAGAATTTTGTCCATTTTTTTAAAAATTTGAAAAAGAAATCTAAAGAATAACATTTCATAACACATGAAAAGTACATAAAATTCATGTCATTGCCCACAAATAAAAGGTTTATTAGCACTCACTCAGGCACATTTGTGTATGTTGTCTGTGAAGGCTTCTATGTCCCAAGAACATAGCGGTTGGTTGAGAAGTTGTGACAGACTGCATGGTGTACAAAGCCTATGATATTTACAATCTGAGCTTGTGCAGGAAAAGTTTGTTGATCCATTCTATAGCATTTACATATTCACACACACTCTGAGCATGGATTTTTTTCCCTACAACATTCTGAAAAAAAAATTATTTTTTCAGAAAGAACACTAAGGCAGTGTTCCCTTGGGGAAAAGTGTTGACAGCCTGGGATGACTTGAAATGACACCTTAAGATTAGGGTTCTAGTGAGGGGTGAGTCTAGCTTGAAAGGCCCACTCCCTTCCTTCTTCCATCATTTTTAATACATTAGTCAGTTCTGAGTTGGAAAGCTGAGTCTTACTACCCAATTGGTCCTTTTGTTATTTATCCTGACTGCATTACAGGTTTAGTTTCACATTAGGAGTTCACCCAAGCTTCTTGAATCATTTATAGGAATTTTCATTTTACCCTCCAACTCTTACACACTTTGTGCTGTGGATACTTTTTAGCATAAAGCTCTGACTACTAAAGGCCTACACATTTGAAATAAAGTCCACACTTTTTTCTTTTACTTTGAAGCAATCGGAATTTTAAATAAATGCTTTCTATTAAGAAGCTAAACAATTTTGCAGATCCACAGAAGTAAGAAAATTACCTTCTTGTGCAATGATCTCAAAGCCCCTCTGGTGGAAACACCTAAGATAAAGGATGTGTACTTATTTTTCAACACTTTCTTGGAGAAAATACTATTTAATGGAAAATAAGTGTCCAGTAGCAAATCAAGTCCAAGGCTATTTCTGTTCTGCCAATGACTCACTTTGACTTTGGGCAAATCATCCAGCCACTGTTGCTCTTTATCTGCAAAAACTGGACTTCATGCCTATGGGAGTTGCATGGCTAATCAATGCCTGGAAAATGCGTAGTGGCAGATGCTACAAAAGTGCTGAGCCTTAAAAACAAAACCACCCCCACCCCCATTTGTATTCAGTTGGGGTTGGGGTTTATTGTTATTTAACATACGAAGGCTTACACTACGTGAAGTCCGGCGTGCTGCACAGAACAGATATCACTGCCCAGATGGGATTTTTTTTTTTTTTTTTTTTTTTTTTTTTTAAGATTTGGGTTTTTGTTTTTTTTTTTTTTTTTTTTTTTTTTTTTTTTAAGAGCTAGGGTTTTGGACTTTTTTCTTTATTGTGGTTGGGGGTTATTTTACAATCCAGTAACGCTCGCGTACAAAAACATTAAGCTTTAAGATGAAAACTATCGATTTAAAAATCTAAATAAACCTCTTCAAGGTTTAAAAAAAAAAAAAAAAGGCCCTCCCCGCCCCGCCAGGAAATCTCTCAAAACAAGAATTCTTCCGATTTTTTTTTTTCCTCTTCCCTCTTCTCTCCCCTCCCTGCAGTTCTCCATGTTACAGTCCTTGGAAGGTGGACTAGGCATAAAATACTTTTACTAATAAAATATGACAAACCGCCGGATTATACGTGGCCGATTCCCAGTGATTGCCCTGCTACACAAAGCAGAAAAGTAAATGCCATCATCCCCCCTTAGAACAAAAGAACTTAGGAATAAAAAACATGGAGAGAGAGGGAGAAAGCAGCAATAAATAAAGGTGAGCGAAGGACCCCGTTCCCCGCCCCTCCTCGGAGCTAGAGTGGGACTCAGTAGGGCTAATAAAGTGGTTCAAGGGTAGTTATTTGGAAAGGGGGCGGGGTGGCAAGGGGAGGGAGGGCGAGCGGCGGCCCGGGATTGCATGTTGCATTCGACTTGAGCTTGCATCTTTTCTCCTGTTGCCTGGACCACACGCTCCCCCATTGCAGTGCAGCCTGCTCGCTTTCTTCGCTCCTGCTTTCTTTCCACCCCCCACCCCTTCCAACTGCTGTTGCACTGGAGGGAGTTGGGGCCGCTCCTGAGCACCCCCGGTGCAGCTCCCGCGGGCGGGGAGAGGGGGGAACTTGGGGCTCGGGCCGCGGAGTTGGGGGGCTGGGGGGAGCCTCGGCAGCTCCGGCCTCGCCCGGGCTGCGGCTTGCATGCGAGCCGAGCTGCAGCGCTGCAGCGCTGCAGCGGGCCGAGGAGTTTGCCGGCCGCGGCCGGGCCCTTGCACCGCCTGCTGCCGCCGCTGCACTGGAGTTTGGCTGCTGCTGCCCTACTTCACTCTAGTTTAGTTTCACTCACTTTACATCCGGGTTTTTTCCCTAGGCAATGGGTGCCGTAGCACACCCCGTTCCTTAGGCAAAGTGAAATAAATTCGCCGCACCGACACGTCAAGTAGTCCGCCCGC
>NW_008339441.1:359224-373518 GCF_000622305.1 Nannospalax galili | reverse complement strand
CGCGCACGGCGGCGGCGGGCTCCCGCGCGGGCGAGTGTGTCTGGGCCTGGGCGGAGGGATCCCCGGGCTGAGGCGGCGGAGGTGCTGCGGCCCGGGGCCGGGTGGTGAATGGGCTGGTGGTGCTCGCTGCTGCTGCTGAGAGGAGAAGGAGGAGGAGGAGGAGGAGGAGGAGGATGAAGAGTTGGGCTTGTTTGTCTCCCACAGTTTCTCTCCTGATGCTCTGATCCCACCTTCCCCATTCCGGCCCGGGGCCCGAGTGTGTCGCTCCTGGAGGAGGAGGAGGCTCCAGGTCCTCCCCCCCCTCCTCCCAACCCCCCCTTGCCTGGGGAAGAGGAGGAAAGAAACAGCCCAGAGAGAGAGAGCGAGAGAGAGAGAGAGACAGAGAGAGAGAGAGAGAGAGAGAGAGAGAGAGAGAGCGAGAGAGAGAGACAGAGAGAGAGAGAGACAGAGAGCGAGAGAGAGTGAGAGAGGAGAGGAGGAGGAGGAGGAGGAGGGAGAAGGGAACAACCTACCATCTTAACACACTAATATCTAAAAAGTGCGAGAGGCCCAGAGCAGCAAGCAGCAGCAGCAGCAGCCACAGCAGCAGCAGCAGCCAAGCCAGCTTCTTCCCTCCCTCCCCATGAAGAAGAGTTCCCTCCTCCTCCTCCTCCTGCTTCTCCTGCTCAGAGTTCCTGCCTCCAGCTGCCAGGGGGGACAGCCAGCCAGCAGCAGGAGGGTGCAGTATCCCAGCTTTTCCATTCTCTTACTCTCCTCTCTTTTTTTTCTTGAGTAGCTCTATTTCCCCTCCCTCCCCTTCCCCCCCCCATCCTCCCACCCCCGTCTTGTCTCTGGTGTTTGTCTCTGGGAAGGAACAGGGGCTGCTTGCTTGGAGTTTGTTGTGGGAGGGGGGTAGGTAGGGGGAGGGGAGGGGTGTGTGGGAGGGAGGAGGGAAAAGGGGGTGTTCGTTTGTCAGGACCCCTCAGTCAACTTGAGATTTGAGCAATAACTTCCCCTTTGGGGCGCCCCCCCGTGTGCCCTTTTCCTACCCCCCCAGGAAAAAAAAGACAATGGGAAAACCTGGTCTCCCCCTTCTTCCCCTCTGCCCTCCACCCCTCCCTAGGATAGATTGGAAGTAAGTTTATGAGCAGCCTCGGGAGCCTGGGCGCTGAGTGCAGGGCCGGAGCGGGTGACAGGGGCGGCGCTTCGGGGGTGGTGGCGAGGGGGCGACACGTCGTCCTGGCGGGGGGCCTGGCCTGGGGAGGGGGGGACCCCGCTGCTGGGGCGGGGGGCCGAATCCCTGCGGCCGGGGGATGGCTGCCTGGGCTCCCCACCCCCCACCCTGGGATGCTGTCGGGGGGAAGTTTTTATTATGGTTATTTAATTGAAGATATTTTTTTTTAAACCATCTTGTTTGGTGACCGGAGGATCTGGTTTTAAAAAAAAAATGCAGTTGCTGACGCTGCCGGGCCCGAGTGTGTGTGTATGAGTGTGAGTGTGTGTGTGTGTTGGTGCATTTGTCTAGGGTGGCCGGAGCAGCGGTGGGGAAATTCCGCTTATTCTTCTTCTTCTGCAACTTGTTATTCCGCGGAGTCTGCCTGCACCCCTCACCCGGGGCCCGGCCCTCCCGCGGTCGCCGCCGGCCGCCCGCCGCCCCAGGACCCCGCGCGGGCCGGGCACTCACAGGCCGCTCGCAGAGGGGCCGCCCCTCCCCCCGGCCGCGGGGGGAGGGGCGCGCGGAGTGGGACTCTTTCCGTTTGGTCCAGCCCCGCCGTGCACGCAGTTCCCAACACTTCTAGTCATCCTCCCTCTCGTCTTTATTCTGCTGAGCGGTGCTCTTAGGATTTCTTTTTTTTTTTCCTTCTCCTTTGGCCACGTTCGCGATGGTGGGTAACAGCAAGGTGGTCCTGGCAGGGGAGGGGTTTGCTGTGGACCTTTGGGGCACCCGGGAGAGGAGGTCTCCCTTTAACTTTGTCTGGTTGGCTTTGCACCCCGGGAGGAGGCCACACGCCGGTTATGGGGTGTAGATGTGCCTGGAGTGATTTCTAAGTAGTTGAGTAGTTGAGATGAAGGTACGGCGGCTCGTGGTAGGCAGGTTTTGTTTTCATGAGTGAATCCGGTGTCATCATATTCCGGTCATATGTTGAAATATTCTTTGTTTAGGTCTTGAAGTAGAGGATCTCACTCTGCACGTCCACACTGTGTTGTTTTTAAATGATGTCTCTGGGAGTATGGATCTCTAGAATTTGATGTGATTTGAAGGTCCGGGCGTGTGTGGGCCTCAGCACCGGCCTTGACAGTGAACTTTGTGGTTGTGTTTAGGATTTCAAAGATTTGCCCCATAGCTGGGTTGTTAGTTGTGCATTTTCTTAATGGTAGGTGTCAGGAATGTAGAGGCTTGAGCTGAGGAAGTTAGAGAAGAGCATTTATTTATTAATAAGTGATAGCTGAATATTAGAATCAGATTCATTTGGGCTGATTAGTTTTTTTTTTTTTTAAGCAGTTGTGCACTCTAGGAAGGAAGCCTTTATAAGAAGGCATCCTTTATAGGGGTTCTTTGGGGCGCGGAGTAGGTGGTATCGTCTGTTAGGTTATTCAGCATCAACGTCTGCAGCTTTATTGAGGGCCTGTTAAGGGGGTTGAAACAGGCTAAGATGGGGGAGCCTACTTTTCAGTTTTGTTTACATTTCATGTTCCCTCACGTTTGGGCAGTAGAAATAAATAGGTCAGCGTTTCTATTGGGTTTTGAAGGCTAGCCCCCCCCCCTTTTTTTTTTCAAAGTTTCACAATTTACTTGGTTTTCAGCCCTGTAGGAAACCGTTACTGCATTTTTACTGGGAATACTGTTATTCATTTTAATTTCGGTAAGTTCCTTCTTATTCTCCTCTCTTGTATATGGGATCTGTGTTGTGAGTTTAACACTAGCATTTAAAATGTCTGAAGAATGCCTTTTAAAAATCTTAGGACATATTTTGATGGCAAAGAGGAATTTTTTGAGCGTAGTTATGCTCATGTTTATTAAAAAATTTTCTGTTCTTAGCACTTCAGTGCAACGTCCAGCTATCTTTGCAGGGAACCCAGTAATAGTGCAGACATTCTTAACAACACAAACATCTGGCTAACATGTTACACATATTCCAAGGGCTTTTCTTTACTTGAGACTTTGGATTTTGGTAACCTAATATTTTCATTTGACTGGCATTGCTTGGCTGCCCATTTTGAAGTCTTTTTTTTTTTTGCTTAAGTGCTTTTGAAGACATTTTAAATGAGTTTTTAGGCAGTTTTGAAAGCTTTATGGTGGTCTTACTTTCGATAAGTCTTCAAGGAGCTGGAATAATTAAAAAGACACCTGCCCATGCCATATTTTAAAGAGATAAAAGTGAATGGATGGGGCACTGTTTCCTGTAGCTTGGAAAGGCCCATCCTTTTCATGTTCCATTACCTGGAAGAAGCTGCCTCAGAAATTCTTCTTCTGTTTACCTGAAGATCTCTAGTGCTATCCAGCAGGAGGTGCTGCAGCAAGTTACAGGAAATTTTTAAAAATTTTGAGGGTCTTACTACTACTCATTGAAACTCTGCTTTAGCTAAGCAACAGGATTAACACTTTAAAGTTCCAGGAAGATTTTGAGTAAGTGCATTCAAAAAATACTATTAATAAGTTACATTTGCTATCTGATATCTGCTCTGTACCTTGCTTATGCTTGTTATTGTAGATGCTGGGGTTAGGAATAGAGTGCTGTTGGGGTTACTTTCCTTCAAAGAGGAGTTAGTTTGGTATTGAGTGGGGTGTTGAACATATAATTTGAAAACAGCCTTCACAGTTGCAATAAACAATAAGTAGCACGATGTAGGGCTTTACACTTTGCAGACATTCCTATACTATTAATGTAGATAAGGGATAGAGTAGTTGGAATTTTTGGAAAGAGGGAATGTAAGTGGAAAAAAAAATTTAGATTTTCCTTGAGTTTGTCCTTGAATCTGTGGACAATGATTTTAATCTAGATACCATCTCAGGCATTTGACTTTACAGATGTGGTTGCTATCTTTAAGTTGGCCTTCAAAGACAGATTTTTGATCTCAGTTTTTGTGAAAGTATTTATGTGAAATTAAGTGGAGTGCTCCTGTAAATCCAATACTTGGTCTGTCATCCTAGTAGGCTTAGGAAGGAATTCAAGGGCAGCCTGGGCTACATAGTAATAAGACTTTGTCTCAAGGAAAAAAAAATTAAAAACAAAAACAAAAAATGAGGAAATAACATTACACCTGTGGGTATTAATGGTTGCTGCTATGCCTGTTTGTAACACTCACCAATAACTGCATAAAGATGAAAGTAGCTTACTTTAACAGTTTAATAGCATCCACAGTACACAGTCCTTTGAAATGCTTAGTGTTAGATGCATTATCAGTAGAAATATGCTCCTGTCCTTGCTTGAAAAGTTTTATATCAAAGTTTTGAAAATTTAGAAATAGATAGAAAGTTTGATGGACTTTCAATTTTGTAGGTATGATATTGTACTTTTTTTCAGTAAGATCAAATTAAATAATATATGTGAAAGTTATTTGTAAATTGCCAGAATCAATACAGAGACCAAGTTGCGGAGATAAAGAACCAATTAAAACATGAACAGAGTTCTGCTTTAAAATGCCAACTCCTCCCATATGGATTAGGAAATTGATGCATTCAAAGTGCAGTGCTGGACACTATGAATTTTTGTTTTTTTTGAATACTGCCGTGGTTACCACAAATCTCTTTGTTACAGTTTTTGAAGCTTTTGTTTAAAAAATGCTGCCTAGGCAGTTACCCAGGATTCAAACAGCAATCATTTTTTCCTTTTGAAGATACTGTGAAATGGGTGTCCCCTGTTAAAAGTTTTCTTCTTTCTCCATTTTTGTGATAGTATTTGATTTTTGTGAATATTTTAAGTTCCTGGACTATTCTGTAGACTTAACATGTGGAGTAACAGATGTCACTGCTCAAGTTTTGATTGTTTTGATTGACTCTGCTAACTTTCTGAAAAATTCTTACTCTCACTAGCTTACTTCACAGTGAAATGTACATTGCTGCATTGTTAGTATTAAGTACATATATACATCACTTTTTCTAATTTAGAGAGGCATGAGGAAATGAGTACTCAGTTCTAGAGGCTTAAATATTGCGCGCGTTTGTGTGTGTGTGTGTGTGTGTGTGTGTGTGTGTGTGTTTGTGTAAAAACTGAAAAATTTAAAGTTTTGGATTGTGGCTTTCTTCATAGACTCTACTTACAGATTTGGACTAGTAAATTTAAAAAGTAGGATGGAGTTAATTGAGAATCTTTATGTTTAGGAGCATATCTTGCTCCTGTGAAGGGTGAGAAAGACATTTAACTGTTCAGATGAAAAGGAAACCTCTGATGGTGATGGTAACATTTTGCCAGGGACAGTGAACACTGAGGCATTTGTGTGTGTGTGTGTGTGTGTGTGTGTGTGTGTGTGTGTGTAGAAATATTGAAATTAAAGTTACATTAATATGCTTTTAAATTTAAATTTTGTATCCTTAGTATTTTATTACTGGAGGCTTTTGTGCTTAATTACTGCTCAAAAGGAGAATGGAAGCGAGTGTAGTTTTAGGTGTCTGACCTTTGCCAGTATTCCTGTCTGTCTGTATGCAGGTAGATGAAATATTTTCATATTATTTTGTGCTGGGAAGTGACTGTCTGTGATTTATGTTGCCTTCTCCTGAGCTTTTGTACATGGGCTTTCCTGTCCACCTCTGTTCCTTACAAGTGTAGCAGTGTTTTCATGACATTGACTTTACCACATGTGTATTTTTGCTGCTTTGAGAGTTTTTTTTTTTTTTTTTTCTGTTGTTGTTGTTTTTTGAGACAGGGTCTCCCTGTAGCCCTAGCTGGCCTGGATTTGCTGTGGAGATCAGGCTGGCCTCGTACTCACAGAGATTCACCTGCCTCTGCCTCCTGAGTGCTGGGATTAAAGCCTGCGCCACCATGCCCAGCAAGAGGTATTTTTAAGTGATGGCGTGTTAGTCCTGCATTAAACTTGACTAGGTTTCTTTAAAGAACATCATTTCCTTTGTATGCTTCTCTGAATCTATGGGCATACTTTTGATAATGTATTAAATCTTTAAATAGTTATCTTCTGTGACAATGTTGGATTTTTTTTTTTTTGAGACATGATCTTGCCCTGGCCTGCCTAGAACTTGCCACAGTATTCTTGCCTCAGCCTCCTGCATGCTGGGATTGCAGGTTGCATCACCAGGCCCCCTTTGGGATAGACTTTGAAGAACTTTCCTGTTGCTTGTCGCCAGTGCACTCCTGGCTCTAGAGTGGTGGTGAACTCCTGCCATGTAGAGACTGCTTCTGAGGCTCACTCATCCTTAGTGTTGTGCTGAAGTAACTTTTTTACATGGCTCCAGTGGCAGTTTGAATATTCCTCCACTTCTCTCCTTCCAACATTCTGCACGACCCCCTCCTCCCTTCCCCTTATTTTAACTCATAAAGAGTTCCTATACATTTGCTGGAAACTCTTCTGTCCTCTCTTTTGGAATTCGCTAAGCACAAGTTTTCTGCTTTTTAAAGTGGAAGAGAAAGCAGATCAGTAATACGGAGATAGGAAGGGGATGGGCCTAAGAGGTTGATGATCTGGGTTTTATTTTGATTCCATTTGTGGGCATAGGGGAAAAACATAAGTTAAACACAGAAGGCAAAAAGATGGGTTTTGTTTTATTGTTTTGGCTGCATTGAGAATACAAACTGTCTACTTGAGGAGAAGGAGCAGCAGAAAGGAATTGATTTTTTTTTTCTGCTGCAGATCCAAGTATTGTTAACCATGTGCATCTCTGAAGTGACACACAAATCAAATAGTAGTTGATTTTTTTCAGTTAACAGTCAGAACCCTGAACTTTTTTTTAAATTTAAGTAAGTACCCAAAACTTCAGGGTAATGACAATAATTTCCTGATAAAAGTGGGTGATAGTAACCATGGCAACTGCTATCTCTGGCCTTATGGACAGTGGTGGTATTGATAAAGCTGCAGACTTTAGTAACCTGTCATTTGGATGGCGAAGGGTATTAGCCTGTGTTGCAGGTGAATTCTAGATGGATTGTGTTACATTTGTGTGCCAGCTTATTTTTCCTTGTTGGGAATTTCTTGAACTGTATTCTACAGCATGTTTGTGAAGGTGCTTTTGCCTGAAAATAACCCACCACCTGTGGTCGGCCTCCTGAGGCAGATTGCATTTAGTTCTTTCTCAGCCTCATTCCAGAGTCTTGCAGAAAATAGGGGTGTCTGTGGGAACTGTATATACATAAATTACACTTAAGGGTTATCAGCTTGGGTTTGGACATGTTATTGAAGCTTAAAAAAAACTTTTGTATTTTCAGAGGAGGCCTGTTAATGACAGAATTGGGCCTATTCCTATTGGGAATATTTTTTCTATGAGTTCCATTTAGAAATGTGTGTATAGAGTTAGGGGTGAGGAATAATGGGCATAGCTATGAAGGATTTGACAAAAGAGGATCTTAATAGGTTTTTGTTTTTGTGAGGATGTATGTGCCTATTACTGTAAAAATATATTTCCTAGTGGGCAAGTACGAAAGTATGGGAAATGTTTGCATGCGAGACTTCAAGAAAAATTGTTTAAAACTACATCTTGAATAATACTTAAAGGAAACATGGTAAAACAAAAACATTTGGGGGAGGGGAGGAAAGATAAGTGTTCAAACTGATTCAACAAAACTTTCTTTTAAATTACAAAGTTACATTTCTGTCATGCTGAATCTTTTTAAAAAACATTTTATGTTTCTTGTAAGGTTTTTCTGTTATGAAAATGTTAGTGCTAATTGACACTTTTACAGATAAGTGCTGGAGAAATTGTACCAGAGCAGAGAACAAACAAAATAGATCCAAACCCTGAAAATGAGATCTAGTCAGATTGTGCTAGATAGTTCAGACTTTGTTGAAAGTTGCTGTGATGAATTGACTGACTTACTACAAGTCCCAGGATGCATTGCAGCTTTTTCTTAACTTCAGACTAGAGCATTGCATGCTGGGGCATGTAGTTGATTTAAGCAGCATGGCGAACTTTTCTTTCTTGTCTACTCCATTTTATACACAGCTTCCCAAAGCTCTAAGAACTTTTTTTTTGAAGTAAAGTTTGATTAATAATGTCATGATTTTCTTGATACTAAAGTGAGGCTTGATTAGCAACCTGGTGCTTCAGTTTACCTTAGTGCTTTTATCAGCTTCTGTGAGACTTGAATGTAAAATAACACCCAAAACTTAGAAATTGTAAGTAATTTTTATGGGTGCGATGAAGTAGGTCACTGTAACTAGAGCGTCATTGCTTGCTGATGTGGGTTGGCATCAGAAGCAGCTTTCATCAGGCCCGATGCATATGCTGCTCCTTTCCTCCCAGTGGGGACAGTTCCTCAGTATTAAGCTGGACAGAACAGTTTAAATTCTGAGTTCTGTTACTCTTCTGTAATCCATTGTCAGTACCTTCTAACTGGGACACAAATTCTTGAAAATAAATAATTCAATGTAATTAGATTATGTCATTTCATTTATTTTGAGACAGTCTTGCTGTATAGCCCAGGCTACCCTTCAATCTTTGCTTCAAGGGTTCTTCTTGCTTCAGCCTTTAAGATAGGATCTGGCTCTGTAGCCGAGGCTGGCCTCCACCTGTGGTCCTGCTGTCTCTGCTCCAGAGTGCCGATTTTATAGGCCTGCTCCACTACACCCTGTTCAATATAAATTGAACACTAAAAGGCGTAACCTGAAAGGTAAAGAAAAAAGTGAAGGTTTTAAAATAAGTTCTTTAGACTTTCATTTGTAAATTTTCAATAATTTCTTTAGAAGCGACTTTATTAACTCTTCAGGGGTTGTTGCAGGGATCAAATGTATCAGTCTGGGATAGAACTTAGCATAGTGCTTGGCACATAGTAACGCTTAGTAAATGCTTAGAATCAGCAGTCACTGTCATTTTTCTTTACAGTAATCTGCTTCATATATTTTCTTCTTTTTGTATTATAATTTGATTAGAGCCCTGGGTTGTTGTAAAGGACCTTTTGGGAACTGGAGAGATGGCTCAGTGGTTAAGAGCACTGACTGCTCTTGCAGAAGAATCCCAGCACCCATGGGGTGGCTAACAGCCAGCTGTAACCGCAGTTCCATGGGATCTGACACCCTCTTCTATCCTCCACCAGCATTCATGACAAAGGTGCACTTACATACGTGCAGGCATACCACTCATACACATAAAATAAAAATAAGTAAATAAATTAATACATAAATTAAAAAAAACCCTTGCAATTTTCGGCTTATGGTAAAGGTGTGGCGGTGCTTGTCCCGTTTCTTAGTTCTTTCTTCTACCTGCGCAGAACTTGTCACTGTATCATGAGTGTTTAGTTGACTTCAGAAAGTTCAAAAGATGATAATTTCTTTGCTCATAATGTTTGCACTATTAGAACATCCAAATAGTTGACTAATGAAAATAAGATGCTGCCAAATGCTGTTAGTGTTACAGTGCATGGAACTTAGGGAAGACCTGTGTTTAGAAGCGCAAACCTCTGGCCATGGTTCACAGCATTAAGGGACTGAAGTATTGCAGGCAGCTAGCAGCCCCAGAGAGAAAATGTCAGCCCAGAGATAAAATGTAACTCCAACTCTGGGTGGTTCTTTTATTGTTACGTTCAAAAGGATTTTTAGTATTTATATATTTTTTTTCTCTTTTAAGGTACTGACTTGTATTAGGCTCTTGAATTTAGGACTTAACTGTTTGAGATGAGAAAGAGATGCTTAGAAATATTGAGAAATAGAAATACAAATCCACACATTGTGTGTCTTATTTTAAACGTGTGCAGAATCAGAGCATTGTCCTTACCTGCTCAGCCAGTACCAGTTCCCTAGAGTGGAATTCTTTGAACATTATTGTTGACCACTGCTGAGCTTATTTACAAAGTCTATTTCTTTAGTAGTATTTAAGCACTTGTTTATGCAACAAACCAACTGACTGTAATACTAACCTCCTTGCCCTCCCATAATAGTGATTTATAATTTATTAGCACTAGACACTGAGTAGGTTTTTTTAGAAGTGTCAGAAATTCATGGAATCTGGTTGAATATGCTTCTGTATTATAAATTATATTATTTTCTTTTGTTTTTAAAATTAATATTAAAAATAAATTCAACAGTCATAAAAAGTTAAATACGAAAGGCTAACCATAAGGAGAAAAATGGTTTTTGGTATTAATGGGCCACTACAGAAATTAACCATGCTTATATGAATTCTCCTTCTGGGTACTTAGTTGTACACATGGAATGCCACTGTTGGAAGTAAGGAGGGAGAGTAACTGGACAGTTCTATCTTCACTGTGGTCCTCACACTTTAGTTGGGGAGCACAGTCCTCTTTCATTTTTAAGAAATGCCCCAGGTCAGTGTAAGTTGTGATGGTTTTAAGGAAATATATTGGGAAATTCAGCCTTGCTGGAGTTTAGTTTTCCCTGTGGGAAATAAGAGCTTGCTCTTAAAAGGACTAGATGAGAGAATACTCATAGATGTACTTTATAGACTAATGCAGTATATATGAATTGAATTTGTATTTAAAAATATCTCTGTCATATTAGTACTATTTTACAAAGTTTTAAGTGTCTGAGTTAGAATCTAAATAAACCAAAATTATTGACCCATCCTTTGCCACAGTGGTTGGCTTTTTTTGAGAGGAAGTCTTGCTGTATAGCTCAGGGTGGCCTGGAACTTCTACCTGAGCCTTCTAAGCACTGGATTACAGGTGTGTACCACCACTCTCAGTTCTGACAAGCTTTTGACATGTTTAGAAAAATTTATAACTTGTTCTTGACAATAAAAACTCACTGCTACATTTGTGTGTGTGCATTATAATATAAAGATGATAAATATACTGATGTGTTAACATACTTAAATTGTGGACAGTTTTATGTTGAAAAATATTTTCATGTGTTAATGCCAAGCATATATCAATGTATTTTTGTTTTACAAAAATGATACAGGTACAGATATTGTAAATGTTAGATAAGTTGTAAACAATTTTTATATAGTAAGGTTATGTTCATTATCATTGAGTGCTTATATATAGTACTGATAAAATTTTTATACATAAGCATCTCATTTAATTTTAATTCTCAGATATATTTGAGGACTTGCTATTATTTTCCTGCCTCCATTGTACAAGTGAGGAAGTGGGGTTTCCCTGGGCTCAACCAGGCAGCAAATGCTGCAACCTGGATCAGGCACATATTTTAATCCTAACCCCCTGCTTTTAAGTCTAGAGTGCTTACCGAGCCTGGTGGTACATGCCTTTAATCCCAGCACTTTCAAGCCAGAGGCAGGTGGGTCTCTGTGAGTTCTATGACTCTATGAGTCAGCCTGTTCTATATAACTAGTTCCAGACAAGCCAGGGCTACATAGGGAGACCCTGCTTCACAAACAAAAAACAAAAACAAAAAAGAAACAAATCAACAACAGAGTGCAACTGTATTTTCCCTAGAAACTTAGGAAGCATTATAGTAGTTTTCAGTGCACCCAAGTGGCCCCAGTCACTGTCCTTTTGAGTGTTTGGTGCTGATGTGGTTGAGGTCTGGTGACTTTGTTAGATATTGGAAGCATAAGGATGGATTGGAAGGGAAGATGTTTGGGACAGTGCCTGTTTTTCTTCAGGGTTGTGAGCAGTTGCCAAGTGACTTCCTCCAGTGGCATAGGTGGGGCTTGATGTCTATGAAAGGCTTGCAATTTAACTTGAGTTTTACACATTTTCTTAGTTGATACAAATAGCTTACATTCATAGTTCCAGTCAGTCTTCATGTAACTTAACTTATCAGCATCTTAGAGTAGTAGTTTAATGGCCTTTCTTTTAAGAAATAATCTAAAAACAGTGTGTTATGAAAGTCATTATAGCAACATACATGTCTAGAGAAATTAATGTCATCTCCTATTTTTAAACTTTTCGTGTACGTTTACATACATATATGTATGTGTGTACATGTTTTAAAAATGAGTGGAATTTTACCATGAATATACTCTCCTGGAGTTTACTCTTTTTTTTTTTTTTTTTTTTGGTCTTTTTAAAACAGGGTTTCCCTGTATCCCTAGCTGGGCTGGAACTCACTATGTAGACCAGGCTGGCCTTGAACTCAGAGATCCTCCTGCCTCTGCCTCCCGAGTGCTGGGACTCGGGACGTGCGCCACCACGCCCAGCTAGAGTTTACTTTTTTCAGAAGGGTGGCTATTTTCTTTTTAAAAAATATTTTATTATTTTCATTTTATGTGTATGCGTGTATTGCCTGCATGTTGGTAAGTGCACCTATGTCATGCAATGCCCACGGAGGACAGAAGAGGCTGTCGGATCCCCTGGAACTGGAGTTATGTACAGGAGTTGTTAGTTGCCATGTGGGTGCTGGGATTCAAACCTGGGTCTTCTGCAGGAACAGCCAGTGTTCTTAACCACTGAGCCATCTCTCCAGCCCCAGAAGGGTGGCTATTTTCAATACTTGCTTATTATAAACTAGGATTTATATAGAGAGTGGGGGTGAGGTTGTCAGAAGAGACTCTAGACCTTGGGGTTATAAACCTAATGCCCTGGAACTGACTGATGCTTCTCTATTGGGCAAAAAAGTTTTATAAGTAATTTTTATTTGTGATCATTGTTATTTATTAAAAAACAGTCAGTATAAAGTGACAATATTGTTTTTTACCCTATATTTAGGAGGACTCACATCAGAATTAAATTTTATTAGTTTATTCAGGCAACTACTTATAAAAAATAGCAGTTGCACTTTCAGATGAGCCTTTCAAGTTTTTGTTTGTTTGTTTGTTTTCCCCCCAAACTAGTGATCTCTCTATCTCTGTCTCTGTCTCTCTCTCTATCTCTGTCTCTGTCTCTATCTCTCTGTCTCTCTCTGCCTCTGTCTCTCTCTGTCTCTGTCTCTATCTCTCTGTCTCTCTGTCTCTGTGTCTCCATCTCTCTGTCTCTCTCTCTCTCTGTCTCTCTCTCTCTCTCTCTCTCTCTCTCTCTCTCTCTCTCTCCTCCTTGGTAGTCCTTGATGGCCTAGAACTTACTCTGTGAGGCTGGCCTCCATCTCAGAGATTCACTTGCCTCTGCCGTGCTGGGATTGAAGGCATGTGCCACCTCACCTGGCAGGTCTTTTTTGTTTTTTCAAGCATTCACTCGGTATTTACAATGTAGAATTTAGTAGTAATCAGTAATGTTTTAAATAATAAACCTCTGCAGCTAGTGGGAGTGAAAAGACTGCCTTGGAATTTGTCTTGTCCTCACATCTTCACTTGATTAGTGGTGACCTCACCCTTCACCTGTGCCCAGCTACCTAAGCTAACTATGCTAATAGTGACTCTGTGTTTCAAAGAGGGTTTTTTTTTTTTAAAGGTAAATTATTTGAGTGCTTTTCATTTTGATTCTGGTTTGAGTGTTTTAACGTGTTGCTAAGGTTATTTGTCATAATTCACCTTAGTAATTTTTAAATTGAGCATTTTATTACATGGGTAATGAAAAGTTTTTCATTATAGTAGTTAAAAAAATTCTTTCTAATCCTAAAAATATACTCCTTGCATCACAGGTGCCTTTGTGTCTTTAGACCCACATTTGGTGACGAGCTGAAGCCTTGCCGTAGTGTTCTAAGACTCAGCTCTGGTGGCACAGCAGCTCGTCCCTCTGTAGTCAGTGTTTCAACAAGCCAAGTTAAGAGGATTTCTTGCTGGTAGCATTTATAAATATGCTTTTCATTTCTAGTGGCTCAGGCCTTGCCCTAGAGAATATTTTGTTCTTGCTCAGAGTGGTCTAATAAGTGAAGAGTTCTGTTAACCTTGTGGGTGGTGAAACTGAGGCAGACACTGAATCTGAATAGGTTAAAGTCAGAACCGAATTTCACTAACTTTTAAATTAGTGGTCTCCATCCCTTTTCAAATCATGCCTCCCAGCAAATGTATAATAATCAGAACTGATATTCTCTGTTGGCTATCAAATATATAGATAGGAAAGTTGAAATTTTCAAAGGACGAGATTTAAAAATGCAGGTTGTAATCATTCCTGTGACTCTTTCTGGGGGCACATACCCACTTGGTGATGACTGCCCTGGCTAGGCCATTTTTTTGTGGAGAAGAGGCAGCCATGGGGACAGGGGGAGGACAGTTGGTAAAAGGTGTGGGGCTTTTAAATTGGAGTGATTTTTTTTTTTTTTTTTTTTTTTTTTTTTTTTAAACAGGGGTCTCCCGGTAGCCCCAGCTGCCCTGGAACTCACTATGTAGACCAGGCTGGCCTTGAACTCACAGA
>NW_008339441.1:354673-359214 GCF_000622305.1 Nannospalax galili | reverse complement strand
GCCTCTGCCTCCTGAGTGCTGGGATTAAAAGCATGCGCCACCATGCCCAGCTGGAGTGATCTTTTGTAGCTCTTTAGTTTTAAAGAAACAGCCTTCCTTTCTGTGAAAGGCTGAAAGACTGAGAGTAAAGGCCTTGAGAGAGGTGAGCTTAAAAGACAGAAATATAAGCCTTATTTGTTTTCTACCGAGTTGACTGAAGGGAAAAGGTTTTCTACTCTGGTAGCTCCCAATCCCATGGAAATGGCAATGTCTTTTTCCTGTTGTTGTTAGGCAGTTTATAGAATGCAGGATAGCTTGGTAAGCGTCTTCCCTGGGCCTGATATGACGTAACATTGTAGAGTATGCAGCATGCATGTTAAGTACAAGTGGTTGTATTTAGCTTGTTGCTGCAGCGTTTTTGAGGATGCCTTAGGAAGCAGTTATCACTGGATAGGGCTGGATAATGTGCAGAGTATTGAAACCATCATTTCAGGAAAACCAAACTTTGTAACTCGAATTATTCTATTTAGTATTTGTTTACTTCTCTCCCCACCCCCAACACCTCAGAGCAGAATTCTTTTTCTTTGAGGAACAGATGCCGTTAACTTATCAGGACTTGATACTAAAAAGCCTACAAAAAATATCTTTGTACTGTTTATTTTCTTTATTTAATCTATATGCAAAGCATAGTGTAATTATTACTTTTAGAGGGTTTTAAGCTGATGGTTCTTTCCCACCCTTTTTGTGCTCAGGAGATAGATTAGGAATGCTAATTTGACAACTTGGTATAAGGAAATAATGACCACTGAAATAAAACAGTTCAAATAAAAAGCAAACCAGATACAAATGTAGAATGAAAATATCTTTTAGTAAAATGTTAGCATGCTGTACTTGGAACAGATGCCACATTAATTCAAAAGAGAGCCCAGAAAATGTGGTGACTTTACGATGTCAATGGAGGGAGCTGCAGTAGTTCCCATGTGCATTGTGTGAAGTTCTCCTTACCTCCAGGTCCAGTCCTTGGCTTTACAGAGATCTTCTGTAAGTATTACATGTTAATATACAAATTTTAAATCCATGCTAAATATTTTTTCTTTACATGATCAAATGCATTGTCATGCAAGTAGACAGGTAAGAAGTCCAATAAGTTACAATACGGCAGTAATGATTTTATTTTAAATGTGCATCAGGATATTTAGAATCTGAGGCAAAAATTGACTTTTCTTTGTACCCTTCATGGCAGTTTTTGTTAAGAAACTAGTGTAAGAATTTAGGCTTTCTAAGAGGCCCAGTGCTTCTCAGATGTAGAATTTGGACATGGTACAAAATTATGAGAATTTTTGCATTTATTTTTTTTTCTCATTTAAATTTATAGTTATCATTGGACATTTGTTATGATTTTCAAGTAGCTTAGACTCATTCATTGCTTTTGCAGTGTCTTTTTTTTTTTTTTTCTTCATTTTTAAATGGCGTTTAGGAAGAAGGAAGGGTGATAAAGGGTACTATACACACTTGGATGTTTCCAGAGTGCTAATTTATTTTACAGAGGATTGCACTGGGACATCTCTGAATTGCCTGTTTCTTGTGGTGCATGGTTAGTGTGGGTCTGAGTGTGGAGAGAGATAGGCTGGGGGCTTTTAACCAGATTTACTGTGTGCCACTTCCTGAGCAGTACAGTGATCTAATCACCAGGGACATATCCTGTGTGCTCATGAACAAGTCTGGTGCACATGCTTAGAAAGCACTACTTCTGGGCTGGAGAGATGGCTCAGCAGTTAAGATCACTGACTGTTCTTGCAGAAGACCCGGGTTTGAATCCCAGCACCCACATGGCAGCTAACAACTCTCCGGTAACTTCAGGTCCAGGGGGTCCAACAGCCTCTTTTGACCTCCGTGGGCTTTGCACAACATGGGCGCACTTACTTACATGCAGGCAATACATGCATACACATAAAATAAAAATAATAAATAAGGGGCTAGAGAGATGACTCAATGGTTAAGAGCACTGACTGCTCTTGCAGAGGACCCGGGTTTGATTCCCAGTACCCACACGGTGGCTACAAACTGTCCATAACTCCAGTTCCAGGGGAATCCGAACCCACTTCTGAAGCATTGCATAACATGGGTGCACTTACATACATGCAGGCAATATACTCATACACATAAAATAAAAGTAAATAAGGTATATAAAAAATAATAAAAATATTTTTTAAAAAAGAAAGCACTACTTCTTTTAATTAATCCAAGCATACACTTTGGTCGTTTGGTGGAAAATAGGAAAGTTTTGTTTTCATGCACTCCAAGGCAAGTTTTTAGCATGGCAATAGAGGACAGTGGTTGAGAGTCATGGTGCCCAAGCCAGTCTGTACAGGCACGAATCTTGGCTTGTGACTGTGGCCAGATCATTTCTGCCTCTGCCTCACTTGCTTCATCTGCAAAATGTGCTTAAGTGATAACACCCATCTTCTGAGGTTGTTTTGAAGAATAAATGAATTAATGTTAAAATTAGTAGACATACTGGATAAGTTTAGTGAATTTCAAATAGTGTTTAACTTTGTGCACTGGTCCTTACTTCCCTTCTCACAAGTTGAGAGTTGTTACATGGTGGGAAAAGAGCTTGGATTTTCTTTGTGGTCTGACCCCTGTTGGAACTTCAGTCCAACCACTTAAAGTTGAATGTGCAATGTCAGGCTAATTATCTAAACACTCTTTGATAAAGATATATTAGGTACATGCCACATACAGACCACTGTACTGTCCTGGGCACTGGCACTTAAGTTTCTTCATCTGTGGTACAGAGGTAATTAACACCAACTTCCCTAGGGTTCATGTGAAGGCAAAATGAGGGTATTTTAAGACTCAATAAATGAGATGTATTGCTATTGTTGTTAGGATCCTACTAAAAGTTTGTGGGAAAAGAGTAACTATGGAACAGTAGCTGGGAAATGGAAAAGTTTTATTCCCCCTGAAATGCTCTTTAGAGTAAAGGATACATGATAAAAAGTGCATCTAATGAGTTCTTATTTATGAATACATCTGGGAGAAATAGGAAATACATGGTAATATATTAATTTTAACTGAATCTTTTAAAAAAGATTTCAGAGTATTTTATAAAAACTTAGTGATATAAGTTTTTCACCTCTCTCCCCCACCCACCAGCAACCAGAGAGCATCATCCCAGCAATGGAGTTTACAGTAGCCCCTCAACATTACCTAGTATCACTAAGATAGTGATGGACTTTGCAGTAGCCCCCACCCCAGCATTGCCTAGTATCACTAAGATAGTGAGGGAGTTTACAGAAGCCCCTCAGCATCACCTGGTATCACTAAGGTCACAGTGATGGAGTTTACAGTAGCCCCTCAGCATGACCCAGCATCACTAAGATAGTGATGGAGTTTGCAGTAGCCTCTCAACATCGCTTGGCATCACTAAGATAGTGATGGAATTTACAGAATCCCCTCAGCATCACTTAGCATCACTAAAGTAATGATGGAGTTTACAGTAGCCTCTCAGCATCACCTGGCATCACTAAGTTGATGATGGAGTTTGCAATAACCCCTCAGCATCACCTAGGATTACTAAGGTAGTGATGAAGTTTACAGTAGCCCCCCAGCATCACCTAGCATCAAGTCAAGAGAAGACTTGTGCCCAAGAGTCAGTCAGTTGGAACTGACCAGTCACATGTGTTTAACACTTAACTCACACTCAGGGGTAAGCACTGATGGGAACAGCCCTGAACCCCAGCAATGTAAAAGGCACATGGGTACTTTCTAGGAGTGATGGGCATAGGTTATTTGTTTTCTCATTTGGGGCATTTTGCCTTTTGAAATTCCCTTTCATCTGGTATCTGGTCTTATGGCACTTGTTATTTTCTTTCCATAATTATCTTAAGCTACCTACATTGACTAGTAAATGGGGCTGAGAACAAATTGATGTTGAGGAAAGCCACAGTGATCTCAGAATTGAGAGGTTTTATTTTTCCGTAAAGAATTGAGTTTTTCCTCCATCGTTAGAATGCTTGTACGCCTCTCTTCTCCCTCCTGTCTCCACTCAGTAATGAAAGAGGGGAGAGATATAATAAATTTTTATTTCATTACTGCTGATTTGTATCTGAAATATTTGTGATGTTTTATCTGTGTGGTTTTCCTCTGGGATTCAAGTAGATAGTATTTGTCATAGCTTTGTAAGACACCCTGAATATGGTGCAAGTTCCACTTGCAAGTGTTTGAGTTAAAGTGACCTAGCAGCTTCTGTTGTCCTCCTGTCTTGGCTTACCTGCATCGTTGCATGAAGGCCTAGTAGCTGAATCAGTGTGTTCCCTTTATTTTATCCATGGTCCTAAAACATTATTTCTACTTTCTGATCAGAAATTCCAAGTTTGTTCTAACAAGGTGCTATACTTTTTTGCTCAATAAATATTTTAAAAATTAAGCAGTATGCTAAGGATATATAATTTCTTTCTCTTAAAAAATTACAATGTTACTTTACAATAAATATGTAGAGTGGGCAACAGGTAAAGTTTTATTGTTTTAAAAGCATAGCATGTACAATATTACTTAGT
>NW_008339441.1:269672-354611 GCF_000622305.1 Nannospalax galili | reverse complement strand
CTGGAGTTAAGGATGGTTTGTAGCTGCCATGTGGGTGCTGGGAATCAAACCCGTGTCCTCTGCAAGAGCAGCCAGTGCTCTTAACTGCTGAGCCATCTCTCCAGCCCCAATATTATTTAGTTTTTTACATTTATTTATTTAATTATTTATTTATTATTTATTTATTTATTTATTTAGTGTGTGTGTGTGTGTGTGTGTGTGTGTGTGTGTGTGTGTGTGATGACACTCAAGTGGGTCAGGACAGTGTGGGGGAGCTGGTTCTCTTCTACCAGGTGGGGTCTGGGGATCGAACTCAGGTTGGCATCCTTGGTAGCAAGGAACCTTACCAACTAAGCCATCTGTTGTAGTTTGTTTCTCCATTGCTGTGACAAAATACTCTGACCAATACCAACTTGGGGAGGAAAGGGTTTAATTGTCTTATATCCCCCAGTGTCACAGTTCATCAGGGACCCCAAGGGAGAAACTCAGGGCAGGAACCTGGAGGCAGGAGCTGGAGCACAGGCCATGGAGGAACGCTGTTTACTGGCTTGCTTCTCTGGTCCATGTTCAGCCACTTTCTTATACAGTACAGAACAACCTGCCCAGGGATGGCACTGCCACGGTGGACTGAGCCCTCCTGCATCACTCAAGAAAATATCCCACAGATCTGGCCATAGGCCAGTCCAATAGAGGCAGTTGATGTTCACTCTAACCCAAGTGTGTCAAGTTGACAAGTAAAGCTACCCAGCACAATTGACCCCTTGTCAACATGACACACGTTGCTGTGTGTGTGTGTGTGTGTGTGTGTGTGTGTGTGTGTGTTGGGGGGAGGGTTGCGAGGGGTCAGTCCTGATACCTGCTAGGCAGAGCTCTGCTTTTGCTGCTCTAAGATGAAGCTCTAAGCCTCATGCATGCTAAGCTAATGCTTTCCCACTGTGCTGCATTCCCAGCCCCAGTATGTTTTCTTTACTGCAGTCACATACAGGATGTATGAAAGTTGTTTCACATGGTTGAATGGAAATTGGAATATTTTAGAAGTGATTTCGTTTTAATAAATATGCAGGTTAGAAATAGACTGTAAGTGGCTGTGGTTGATGTTTTCAGACTAGTTTTCCCCTGCTTATTGTAGAGGTTGATGCCACACGTGCTGGCTGAGCTCTCTTCTCCCCTCTTCTCTTCCTTCCCCTCCTCAGCTTCTCTCTCTTTACACGCTTCCCATTGCCTGTTGCCACCCCATCAAAGCCATCATTTTATTTCTGTTTCTCCTGAAAACCAAATGCCCGTTGTCATCACTAATTTTTAATTAGAGAGAACCATTATCAAGACCTTAAAGCTTAACAATTTGTGAGACCTCCCCTCCCCAATTTGGGGTCCTCATCTGGGTTTTGGATAGTACAACTTAAAGTTACTTACAAAGTGTCTGAATGTTGGCGAACCATTTTATTCTTGGACTAAGAGAGAGGATAGAAGATCTTTTACCTCAGAAGTTGCTGTATTTTCTGGTGGGAGGTGAGGTAGAGGCTTAAAGACAGGCATGTTAACTAACTAAGATAAACTTTAATTTATTAGACTCTTCTCTGTAGCTGTGGGGACATAACAGGAAAGGAAAATGGAAATTTTGATGTTACTGATTCTGCAAGTATTTGAGTTTAGTAATAGATGGAAATATTTTGTTTATAAAATACTAAACAGGACTATGAGACTTTATTGCTGCATATTGATGCTTTACAGCAAATAGTTGCCAGAGCCAAATTTCTCCTAGAGATTGAGTTGATAATGAAATTGTTCAGCAAGAAATGTAAACTTTGGAAATTAATTGTAGTTAAATGTGAAGTTAATGAGTATGTTAGATATAAATTCAGGAGTTTCCAATATCTGTATCTGGCTTTGATTTTTTGGTTGTTGTTTGAGAATTTTATACATGCACGTAATGTGTTTTGATCACACTCATCCTCTCACTCTTCTCCCCAGCTTCTCCAGGGTTCACCTCCAACCCCTGTCACATCTTTATGTTTGTGTGTGTGTGTGTGTGTGTGTATATATAAATGTGTATGTGTATGTATGTGTGTATGTGCACCATCAGCATATCCATGGATGTAGGGCCATCCACTGGAACATGGTCACCGGGCCTGTCTTTTAAATGAATTTTTTAAGATTAGTGCATAAAATATACCAGTCCTTTCCTCTATTACTTAATGATGAAAGTCAGGAACAGTTGAGGCAAAAAGCCTTATCTTTACTGCATCAAAGAAACCCAGAAATTTAAGGTCATATAAAAGTAGAGTGAATAATGTAACAAATCCCACATGCTCATTACTCAGCTTCAATAGCCCCAAAGTTTGCCAGTCTTTATAGTATATATAACATACCAGGAGGGCCAGTAGGATGGTTTAGCAGGTAAAGATGCTTGCCAAATGCCTGACGACCTGTGTTTGATCCCTGGAACCCACGTGGTAGAAGGAAAGAACCCATTCTTGCAAGTTGTCCTCTGACCTCCACACATGCACTACTGTGGCTTGGGCACACTTGCACAGACAGACAGACAGACAGACACACACACACACACACAAACAAATGTAAAAAGTAAATAATAAAAAATAATATACTGAGAAAGAGTGTTTTCAGAGCATGCAATGCAAATGTGCATTGGTACACTCCAAGGAAAAATGTATGTGTGAATGCATATTCTTTTCATGCATTGTTAAGGCAAATACTAGTAATCCCTCTTAGTATAATACTGCCTCTCTGGCCTTCAAGTTATTGAAGATGGCTAAGTCACCACTATCTAGTGAAGAACCATACGTGCTGGAAATATTTGTATTTCTCATGCCCTTTTTATCTTTTAGAAATGTTTTAAAATCTTCAGGGTTTTTTGTTTGTTCTTGTTTTTGTTTTTGAGATGGGGGTCTCATGTAACTCAGGCTGACTTCAAACTTGATTTGTAGCCAAGGATGACCTTGGACTTCTAGTTCTCCTACCTCCACACCTGGAGTGCTAGGATTACAGGTGTGCACCATCATGTCCAGTTTATGTGGTGCTAGAGATTGAACCCGGGTCTTCATGTTTGCTGGTCAAGCACTCTACTGACTGAGCTACATCCCCAGTCTTTTAGAAATTTTGATTATTAATTTTGAATTTATTTCTTATGGATTGCATTTTATATACGCTTGCTTTTCTATACCTTTCATGTATGGTCATTTCAAGCATCTGTAGGTGCTGTATGTCAAAGCTGTCTACTGAATCTTGCGTACTTGCTTGTCGTATTCTGTTTTGTATTCAAACTGAGTACATGTTTAGGAACACATGTTATAACTTGTAGTTTGCTGAGGCAGGAATTTGGACCACCTGTTAGCCTTAGACCCAGTACCAGTGATGAGGAACTTAGTTATTTGCTCCCTTGTTTTGCTTCCCTTTGGAACAGTAAGTTGCACATGTGCTGTGGTGTGGGACCCATTCATTACTAGTCAGTAAAGGTGATGGTAGCCTTACTTCTGAATTTCTTTCATTTTATTAGTTTAAATTAGACCCAAAGGGGTAATTATTCCACCCCAATGCATGAGGAAGCCTAGTCAGTGCAAGTTGTGCATTGAAACCCCTGTGCAGTGCATTGAAAATGCGTCTTTAATGTTATGATGTTGTTTGGCATATTCAGTTTAGTGCAAGGAGTATACTTACTTAACAGGACCTTTAATAAGCTCCCTCTACACCAAAGATATATTTTTTAAAATTGTACTTAAGAAGACTTTGTAGTATTCCCCAGTAGCGTTCATCTGGAGCAGCAAAACCCTTTCTAAAATAAAACTTATTCCTTTAACTGGTATTTATTTAAGTGGGTTTCTCTGTACTTGGTTTCCATGGAAATAGCGAATAGCTAACGTTATTTATAAGGTAGAAGTAAAATAGGGTGCCTAATGGGACCCCATGCTGCTCTGATGAAGAGACTGAGGAAAAAAATCCATGCTCATGGGATTTTTTTTTTTTTAACAAGGTTAATGGAAGCCCTGATTTCAGTCTACAGCAACAGAACATATTTTTGGTTTTAAAGGCTAGCATTACTATCAGGCAAACAACTTCTTTTTGAGGTCTCTGTTGCTTTCACTTTCAAGTTTCAGGACTCCTTATGGCAATGGAAGCTTCAGGCTTCGGACTGCTATTCCTTTGTGGTTTTGTTTCAAAAGTTAGAATTCCTAGCATGTTGGAATTGCTTCAGTTCCTTATCAGCATATTTCAAAGTGCAGATAAAGCTTCATTAATGATAGCAATGGTGATGATGAAGGATCAATATGTTGGACTGCATAATATTTTTAGAAATGTAAATTACACGGAAACCATTTATAGTTTTTAGGCCTTAAGTCAGGGTTCCTTATTTCTGTTACTAAACTTATATAGTTGAAAAGATTCTGATTTTCTTTGGAGAGAGAAACAGGGAAGATCTTAATTTCTCTTTCTTTTTTAGGAAGTGGATAGTTGCCAAAGCCTATTAACTAAAATAAATGTTCATTCTTTTAGTCTCTGAAATGTGAATTTGGGAAAAACCTTGCCTTTTCCCTCATTCCTTCAGTAAGGCCTACTCTTAGTTTTCTAGGCCCAAAGCAAAGCCTTACGTTTCTAAATTCCCTTCAAGTGAAAGTATCATTCCCTTTGTGTGAGTGTGTGTGTGTGTGTGTGTGTGTGTGTGTGTGTGAGTGAGAGAGAGAGAGAGAGAGAGAGAGAGAGAGAGAGAGAGAGAGAGACAGACTAATTTTTCCATAGCCTGAGAGGCACCTGCTCCTTTTCCAGCCTGATCAGTTTGGTGCTGTATTGAGGGAGGCAGATGGAACCCAGTCAGGTTAAGGTGCTTTCATATTTTTATTAGTTTTGGTCGTCCTTGGCAGCTTGTGATCATTATCTGTTTGTCTGGAAGTCCTCTGTGATTTTGCTCAGCTATCAGTACTGCAGGAGTTTTCTTCTATGTTAAAGCTAGGATTGTAGTGTGCTTAGAGCTCCACCAGGGGAGGAGGTTTTGTTTTGTTATGTGCGAGTATTGTCTTTGGATAAGCCTCTGGCTGTAGTTGAGTTTATGGTGCCTTAAGTTAAAAAAAAATTTTGGTTGCTTTAACCTTTCAAATGTATTTTCATGTTATATAGTTTATGCCTAGCAATTACTGTGTTTTTTCTGTGCATATTGACACTATTTCATAAATTTTCTTAGTATTAATATTTTTTCTTTTAGTATAGTTCTCTTCCCTCCCTCTCTCCCTCCCTCCCTCCCTCCCTCCCTCCCTTCCATCTGGTGTTTACCAGTGACCTTCCTTAGTGATTTTTTATTTGAATTATCTTTGTGCTTTAGAGACATAGGAATTTGGGTCTATTATCCCATTTCTAAGAGACAAGCTCCCAGTAGTTACAGTTAGTGTGCTGGGAAGGGCTTTTGCTAGTGCAGAGCTGGGTATTCATCTTCTTCCTTGGTGCTTATGGTTTATGCTCCAAACTCCCATTAGTGTTAATAGGAGGCACTTGCTTAAATCCCTGTACGCCAAGATAAGCCCAGACTCTTTTATAATGCCTTGTAGATACCTGGGTTGTTTTTTGTTGATGATGGCAAGAGTTTTGGTCTTGAGGTTAACTGACTATTAAGATAGAGTTTGAGTTGTCTGGGGATATGGAATTAATTACTAAGTCTGATCTGTAATTAAGAAGTTTTTGTTATGATTAGACCCAAAACATTTATAGCGTTGTGAGCTATGAAAACTTGTGGATAATGATTTTTGTTCTTTGTCCCACAATGAAGCAAGATTTTTTTTCTGCTCATTTCTTCTGCTGTTCTTCAACCACAAAATAACTGATTTGAACAGTTTCAGTGCCTATTTTGAACAGTTCTCTTCATATAGGAGAACTTGGTAAAAAAAATAATTATTGTTATTTACAAGCCTTTGCACACTTGCTCTCTGGCCTCTAAGTCTTTTGTCAGCTGCTGTGGCTTACATGTTGCAAGTATATTGAAGTTACTATGCGCTGTTTTAGAGGTGGACATTGCAGCCACTGGCCAAGTATTACTACCGTTTATTACATCTCCTTTGAATCATGGATTTTTATGACTTTCATTTATTTGTACACAGTCTAACAGAGGAATTCCTAGGTTTGAAGTAGTGGATTTGGATTTTAGGCTGAGCCTTGTCTCTCATTAGCTGGCAGGTGTTTAGTTAGTCACTTAGACTTCTCATTAGCTGACCAGTGTTCAGTTAGTCAACTAGACTCCCTGGGCCTCTGTTCTGTGAAATAAAGGTGTAGGTCTGATTCTCTGCTTATCCATTCCAGTTTTAAGGTATTCTGAGGTTACTAGGGTGCTAAGGGCAGGGGACTACTGAAAGGTAGGCAGTGTTCTCTAATCCTGGTGGAGGGTGGGTAGGGCTAGGAAAAGAACCCCTAAATATCAGGGCTCCAAATTATATATCCTGAATGTAGAGGCTTTAAGGGTAGAGCCTGTGATCTGGATATATTAGTTTATTCATGCTTTTCGTGCTTTAAGGGTAGGGCCTGTCAACCTGTATGTGTTTATTCCTACTCCTAGTGTAGGACTGAGAACTACCTCTGCAAGGTATTTCTCCCCTCCCCACCTCTAGTCTAATTAGGGACATAAGTCATATAGATTGCCAAATTAGGCAGTATGTGGTTAAAATGAATGACAGGGGATGGAGCTCAGAGATATAGCACTTGTCTAGAACATGTAAGGTCCTGATTTCCATCTTCAGTACCACAAAAGAAAGAAAGAAGGGCTGGAGAGATGACTCAGTGGCTAAGAGCACTGACTGCTCTTGCAGAGGACCCAAGTTCGTCGATTCCCAGCACCCACATGGTCACTAAGAACCACCCTTAACTCCAGTTCTAGGGGAATCCAATACTCTCTTCTGCTCTCCACAGCATTGCTTGACACGGTTATACTCACATTCATGCAGGCAATACACTCATACACATAAAATAAAAATAATAAAGTATTTTTAAAAAGAGGGGCTAGAGAGATGGCTCAGTGGTTAAGAGCACTGGCTGCTCTTACAGAGGACCCAAGTTCGATTCCCAGCACCCACATGGCGGCTACGAACCATCCTTAACTCCAGTTCCAGGAGAATCCGAAGCCCTCTTCTGACCTCCGTGGCATTGCACGACATGGGTGCACTCACTTACATGCAGGCAGTACACTCATACACGTAAAATAAAAATAAAATATTTAAAAAATATTTTTAAAAAGAAAAAAAATCAAAAGATAAGTATTCTGGAAGTTTAAGGAAAGAGAGACTAGGGAAAGTCTCTGTCAACCAGTGTGTGTTTATCTGGACTCTAGTTTCTGGATGAGATTTACATACTTAGAAGATAAAAGGATGTTCTTGGTATAAGAAAACCTGAGGGCTGGAGAGGTGGCTTAGCAGTTAAGAGTGTATACTGCTCTTTTACAGGACCTGAGTTGGGTTCCAAACACCCACATCTGGTGGTTCACAATCACCTGCAATTCCAGCTTCAGGGGATCTAACACCTCTAGCCTCCATAGGCACCTGTACTCAACATGCACATGTCCACACACAGACATGCATGCAGTGTACGTGATTAAAATCTAAAAAAAGAAAAGAAAAGATACAGAACATGAGTAAAAGTTTGGGGACAGAACAATTCTGATTACAGTTTTTGTCTTTATTTAGTATTCTCCTGCTCTGCAACTGCAGTAGATTTCATAAATATTTTGAGAGAGTGAGCTATGACAGTGTTTGGAACAAGAGCAAATAGAAGAGCCCTGAGCAGGGAACTCAGCTTGGCAAGGCTCAAGTACAGACTAGAAGCCAGTACTGCTGGAGCAGATTGAGCTTGGGGGAAATGGGAGGCTGACAGCAGCAGAGTTCAAACCACTTAGTGCCTGCAGGTCACTGTTGGAGAACTTCAGCATCTCTCCGAGTTTGATGCCAAGCCACTGGAGGACTTAGTGCTGAGGGCTAGCAATCTGTCTTGGATTTTGAAAAGATAATCTGATTGCTGATAGGATAAGAGACTGGGGTAGACGTGGGATCTGATACCAGTGAGGAGGACATGACAGTACTCTGGGTGAAAGGTGCTGGTGAGTGGGACCAAGGAAGTGGTAGTGGAACTGAGATAAATGGTCCAGGTACGAACATTTGAATGTAGAGGCAACATGGTTAGTTGTTGGCTTGGATATGAGATATGGAAACAGAGGAGTCAGGATGACATTAAAAAGTTTTTGCTGGAAGAATGGGGTTGCTCTCTACTGAGATGATGACTGAAGAGGAGGCTGGAGGTTAGGTAGTTAGGAGTTTAATTTTGGACCTGTGGAATTTAAGATACTTCTTTGACAGGTGTTGAGTGGGCCATTGTATATATGAGTTTGGAATTCAGGGGAAAAGTCTGGGCTAGAAATTTAAAACTTAGGGAATTGCCACTGTATGGAACTTTTTATAGCTGTGAGACTGGGTGAGATCACCTAAGGAGAAGAGATTCAGGAACTGAGCCCTGGAACCTCTTAACATTTTGAGGTCTTGGAGATGAGGAAGAACCAACAAAAGAAATGGGATAGAGTGGCCAGCGAGAGTAGAGGGAAAATCAGGAGGGTGGTGTCTGAGGAGTTGGAAATAAAGGATTTTCTTAAAGTGAAAAATGATCAGATAGATCAGAGAACATTGACAGAATAGGAAAGAGAGGACATGGCTGGGTATTGTGGCACACACCTTCAGTCCCACCACTCAGGCAGATCTCTGAATTCAAGGCCAACCTGGTCTACACAGTGTGTTCCAGGCTATATAGTGAGACTTTGTCTTTAAAAAAAAAAAAAAAAAAAAAAAAAGCCGGGCATGGTGACACACACCTGTAGTCCCAGCACTTGGGAGGCAGAGGCAGGCAGATCTCTGTGCGTTCAAGGCCAACCTGGTATACATAATGAGTTCCAGAACAGCTGGGACTACAGGGAGACCCTGTTTTAAAAAAAAAACAAAAAACAAAAACAGTACATACACACACACACACACACACACATGAGTACAGACTTTGTGGATTTAGATATAGAAATGTCACTGGTGACCTTGAGAATGTAGAGGGAAAAACCCAGGTGGAGTGGGTTCCACAGAGGGAGGGAGGAAGGAAGGGAGGGAGGAGCTAGAGACTATGAGAATGGTTAACTCAGGAACCCCAGCTGTGGAGGCATGGATTAAGGACATAACTGGAGATGATATGGAGTCAAGGAAGGTGTTTTGTTTTATTGTTGTTTTTAAATATTTTTATTTTCACGTGTATTAGTGTAATGCCTGAATGTAGGTAGGCACATGCAATGCCCGCAGAGGTCAGAAGAGTTTGTCAGATCCCCTGGGTCTGGAATTACAGACAGTTGTTAGCCACCATGTGGGTGCTGGGAATTGAACTTGGGTCCTCTGCAAGAGCAGCCAGTGCTCTTCACCACAGAGCCATTTCTTCAGCCCCAGTAGTTGTTTTTTAATTAATTTATTGTATGTGTATGAGTGTTTTGCCTGCATGTAGGTAGGTGGACCTGTGTCCTGCAATGCCTGTGGAGGCCAGAAGAGGATGCCAGATCCCCTGGAACTGGAGTTAGGAAAAGTTGTTAGCCGCCATGTGGGTGCTGGGAATCGAACTTGGGTCCTCTACAAGAGCAGCCAGTGCTCTTAACCACCAAGCCATCTCTCCAGCCCCGGTGCTCTGTTTTTAAGGCTAAATGTTCTTTTACTTATTTATTTATTTATTTATTTTTAAAGAGAAACGTAACCAAGTGGTTCTGTAAGGCCAAGGAGAAAATTGATGCTGTTGAGAGTAAAGGGTGAAAAGCCAGAGGGACAGGCAGGAGGGGGACTCTCCCTCACCAAGTGGAAGTCTGCTTTTTCATTCTAACCATTTATATTTAAATTTATTTCAAACTGAATGTACTTTCTGTTGGAAGTTAGGAAAGGCAGATAAGAAATTATAAAGCTTAAAGCTTATTGTATATAAAACTTAGTTATTGGACTCATGTCAGGTAGAGTAGAGGTAGAGGAGAAAAAGAGAGATTGAATCTTCTGGGTAAGGTGACATTTTAAAATATCTTTGAATGACAATTATCTGTGCTATTCTAGTCCCTGATCAAAATTTGTGATTGAGCACAGGCAATAAACTTAATCGTTAGAAATTTGTAATGGGGTGAATTAAATTTTAGCCTAATTTAAAACGTGATCTGTTAAATTTTTTTCTGCAAAATTTGTTTATTGTCTAATGTAGATTAGATGCAAAGCTTTTAGATATTTTACAAAAGGTACTTAAGAAATGGTTATTAATCATCTTTGATTTATTTATAATATTTAAAACTTATACCATACTAGAAATCTGAATGATTTGTCTCTTTGCGGGCTCTAATTAAAGCAGCTACCTGTGAGATTCCAGAGAGGTGAGCAGTCTTCAGTTGGTAGAGAAAAGAAAAGCAAAAACTGTGAGGTTGTGTTAGCCAAATAATATTCATCTCTAAAAGCAAAAATAATTTTACTTAGTCTAACTTATGTATTTTGAATGTATCTTTCTTTTGTTCTTAGTTTCTTTTTCATTTATTTATTTGAGATACTGTGTAGCCTGGGTTTCACTATGTAGCCCAGGCTGGCCTGGTACTTGCTGTGTTAGCCTGGGCTATTCTTGAACTCTGAATCTTCCTGTCTCAGCTACCTCCTGTTTGCTAAGATTACAGACATGTGTCACCATGTTCAGCTCTTGCATATATTTTTTCAAGAAGTAATCTGTATTTTAAGAATTTAAGCACATTTAATCGAGGTTTTGAACTACCTCAGATAGAAGTATGACATGTATGTGAGAAACAAGTAGACTGCTGCTAACTTACTGTGAGGAAATCAAACTTGCCTTTTAGACTTGGGTATTTTTTTTGCATATGGATAATGTAAAAAGTATACACTTTGCCAGGCATGGTGGCACATGCCTTTAATCCCAGCACTTGGGAGGCAGAGACAGGCAGATCTCTGTGAGTTCAAGGCCAGCCTGGTCTACATACTGAGCTCCAGGCCACCTAGGGCTACAGGGAGACCCTGTCTCAAAAAAAAAAAAAAAAAAAAAAAAAGAATTCAGATTTTCTTGTACATCTTGTCTTATCTTGTCTTTTGCTCTTCAGCCTTACTACAGTATAGAAATAAAATATTTTTCTTTTCAATCAGTAACCAGTCAATCTTCAGAAGAAACACTTTTGGAGTTCTGATGTGCAGATGTTAAGAATCATTCTAGAGATGCTTTGTGAATCTGATTGAAGCTCTTCCCTGGAACTGTGGCTGTGCTCATGCACACAGAATTGGGTACCTGGGGAGTTCACAGCTCTCCAAAGCCCACTTGTAGGGATCCCCTAAACATAAAGAATTTCAGACTTTGAAACTTGGTTAAATATCTTCCATGTGATTTTCCTTCATAGCTTTACTGGAAGGGTTTCCCGGTGTTTGTCATGGCTTATTTCTCAGATGAGCAACTTGCACAGATGCTTCAGAGCAGGCAGAGTTGAGTGGAGAAGTGAGCTCAGGCAGACGACTCTCAGGCCTCTGAGCTCTTTTCTGACTTTGTCACCAACTAGCTGAGTGCCCTTTGAGAAGTCTCAGGCTTTGCTTCCCTATGTGATTTCAACAGTCCTCATAAGCGACTCTATGATCAATGCCATGATAGCACGGAAAAAAATTTACTTCATTAGCTTAGGATGGGGTCTGCTGCTGAATTTTGGAGAATATTCCTGAGAGAGAAGGCACACACATTTTGCTGTGTTCTTGCTGACTCCTCAGAAGAGTTTATGTGATTAATTTTTCTCAAATGCTATATAAGTAGAAGTTAAATCCCACCCTATCCTGATCACTTTTGTCTGAATATATTTTGTACATCATGGGTATATGCCTTTGTTGATTATGTGTATCATGGTTACTTCCAATTCTGTGGCTTGCTTTTCCATTTACATTAAAAAAATTTTTTTAAATTATTTTTATTTTATGTGTATGAGTGTTATACCTGCATGTAAGTAAGTGCACTCATGTTGTGCAATGCCCACGGAGGACAGAAGAGGCTGTTGGATCCCCTGGAACTGGACTTACGGACAGTTGTTAGCTGCCATGTGGGTGCTGAGATTCGAACCCAGGTCTTCTGCAGGAACAACCAGTGTTCTTAACTGCTGAGCCATCTGTCTAGCCCTTTTCATTTACTCTTTTGAGAAGTTTCTTTTATTATGTTTGTTTTTGTGTATGTATGTGGGTGTGCATGCCATGCCATATATGTGGCAGTCAGAGGAAGACTTGGAGAGGTTGGCTCTCTGCTTCCCGCCTGTGGGTCCTGGGCATCGAACTCAGGTCCGCAGCTGGCTGTTAGTACTTTTACCCATTGAACTGTCTTGATGGCCTTCATTCACGCTTTTAATGGTGTTTCTTCTTGTTTTTCAAATGAACACAAATTCTTAATTTTAGTTTAGATCAATGTATCAATCTTTCTCTTTTCATTATATTTTAAAATGGTATTTTACTCCCTAGTAAACAATTTGAACAAAAGAAAATCATTAATTTAGCAAATAATATTATGGGAGATTGATGTATGAGAAGCTAACTCCATCCTGAACACTAGCAAGGAAGTTAGAAGACAGAGAAGGAAGATAGACCTGCAGCAGTTTGTGTCTGTCCACTTAGTCCATTCACTTAACTGATGGTTTAGCATCCACTGTGTGCCTGGTACTACTACTTTAGGCATCCTTAGAGTGGTATGGCAGATTCTTTCCTGCAGAAATTATAAGGCTCTGCTTTTATGTGGGGCATAATTATATTTGAAGGGTTTTAGGTGAGGCACTGTTTATAAAGTTAACTGGGTCATTAAAAGTCAAAGTCAAGAAATTTTTTCTTTTTTTTTGGAGACAGGGTCACCCTGTAGCTCCAGCTGGCCTGGAACTTGCTATGTAGACCAGGTTGACCTCGATCTCACAGAGATCTGCCTGCCTCTCCCTCCCAAGTACTAGGATTAGAGGTGTGGACCACCATGCTTGACCTGAAGAACCTCTTTTTTTTTTTTAATATTTTATTTAGTTTTTATGTGTATGAGTGTATTGTCTGCATGTATGTCAGTGCACCCATGTCGTGCAATGCCACAGAGGTCAGAAGAAGGCTTCGGATTCCCCTGGAACTGGAGTTAAGGACAGTTTGTAGCTGCCATGTGGGTGCTGGGAAAGGATCCTGGGTCCTCTTGCAAGGGCAGTCAGTGCTCTTAACCGCTGAGCCATCTCTCCAGCCATGTCTTTATTATTTTTAATCATGTGCACATGTGTATATGCCACATGCATGTGGGAGCCTGAGAAGGTCTGAGGAGGCCAGAGGCATTGGATTCCCTGGACCTGGATTTACACTTCTACAAGAACAACCAGTGTTCTTAACCACTGACTCATCTCTCCAGCCCCGAGAAGAGCCTTTTTTAAGGAGCTGATGCTGAAATAGCTTTTAGTTGTTGAAGAGAGCGAAAACGATTAGGATTTAGAGGATAAAAGTTGATTTCAAAGTGTGCTAAAGAACACAACAAAAAAAAAAGAGGAAAAAAATATGTCTTAGAGGTTAAATCCTGTTATAAATAAATATTGTTTCTATGAGGCTTTAATAAACAGCAGAAAACCCTATCTCCAAAAAGAGCCTCAACATTTCTTTGGAATGAGCCTTTAGCAATTTGTCCCCCATGCGTGAAAAACAACCCAAAGAGACTCAAAGTATCTACAGACGAAACTTTCTGTGAATTTTGCCTGATGGTCTTATATGTAGGAACCCACTACAACTCTAGGTTGCCCATCCTGGTCCAAGGCAGTCATTGAAGCCAGAGGGCACTTAGAATCTGTTTTTAACAGCTGCATTTTGCATGAATTTTCTTGTGGTTGGGAATTCATTCTGATCTTAATATAGTTCTTTAGAAGGACCTGTGAGAATTTTGAAAAGAACTGCAGTTGGAGAAAAAGGAGGAAAGGCAGCTAAATGACTCTCTTTTGGAAGCAAATGCAAACTGTGTGAATTGGGGGCCCTTTTAAAATACTTTTACTGCATGCTTAATATGTGTACAGGTTAACAGAGATTTCTAATCTGAGTGGCAGGATCTTTGAAATATTCTGAGGAAACTAGACCCTGTCAGAGTAGCATAAGTTAGCAAGCATACTTTGTTTTAGACATAATGACATTCAGAGTGTGGCATGCGGAGTCCAGATCATTTAGATAACATTAGCTCCCTAATACTGCATCAGCGTCCCAAAGTTTGGATTTTCTTTTTGACTTTATCACTGATTATAAATGTGGCAGAGCAGATCATTGTGTGCTTGTGGTTTATAGTCTAAAGCAGCAGTATACATCTGAGAATGTAAATAAAAATTTAATTAAAATTCTGACATTTATTTACATATATACTTATTTTATGCATTATATAATTTTAATTTGAAGCCTTACATAAAGCAGATTCATTTCAAGATTTATTGTAAAAAAAAAACCTTTTAAGTGGATCAAACTAAGGACTTAGAATGTTCTTTATGTTTTACTATAAAGAAGCAACAGAGAAGCCATTTAAATGATTAACATATATGTAGATCAGTCCATTTTATCATTCTACAAAATATTCACAAATCTATTGTCAAAGTTAGGATTTATCAAAAATTAAAAAGTGCACCTGCTGCCAGTTACAGTCAAGAGAAATGTTAACAAACATCAATGTAGTATTAAATCACAGCTGCATAAGGCTGACCAATAACACTGCACTATTTATTAATTTAATTTAATTTAATTTTAGTTTATATTTTATTTTGAGACAGAGTAGATAGTAGGTAGTCCTGGCTGGCTTGAATTGTCTTTGTGGCAAGCTGATCTCAAACTGTCACAGAGATCCTCCTGCCTCTGCCCCTGAATGCTAGGATTACAGTTGTGCACCACCACACCCAGCTCTGTCATAATAGCTGCCTCCTGTTGCTTTCCCTATGAGGCTCTGAGCTCAGGTGTTATATCCATTGAAGATGTTGCAATGTCTTGTGGATCCCTGTGAGCAGATCATCTCTGCATCCCATCCAGAATCATGTAGCTATCACTTATTTTTCACCATATTTTTTCTAGGTACACATAATGTACAGAATATTTGTTGATCAGCCGTTCCTTTTGTTGGTGAGGCTTCCACCATCATCCCAGTATTAGTATGTAGGTGTTTGAGGAGTTAAGTGTTATACTCTTGGTTTTTGACTAGGGAAGTTTGACTTTAACAGTGCCCTCCCCTGTTGTTCAAGGGTCATTAGTACTTATTTTTTCCTGGTCTTGAAAAACTCTGTTATAGCAGAAATTTAACTGCTCTTGAGTTCCTTCTTTGCTATGTAAAAAGTACTTATTTCTTGCTTTGTTTACTTTTGGGTTTTAAAATTTGGAGACTGTTACATGTTTCCTTTTTTTAAAATCAGAAATCTTTGAGTCTTTAGCTTTTGATGACATCATAAATCTGTAGTTTAATTCCATGTTTTTCTTCTTCTGTTATAGGGGACTAGAGAGCTGAAGGAGAGCCAGTTTCCCCAAAACTGGTAAGTACTTTTACTAAGCAAGTGTTCCGTGCCTGGTACTGGCCAGAATCATCTAAATACTAAGTGATTTGTAAGAGACTTGCCCACCTCCCCCCCAAAAAACCCATTCTTCCAGAAAATGAGACTTTGCAGTTTGCACTGAAAGTGAGATTTTAATTTATTATAGGTATCTGAAATGCATTTGTGTTTCTAGCAGTGCTGCTAGACTCCCATGTTCCTAAATTTGATAGCTCATTAAAATATAAAGGTCCCATTGGTCAAAAATATCCTTAATGCATTGATTAAGCCTGAGAATGCAAAAGTTCAGTTTCCCATGTGTTTTGTATTACTTGCTATGCTGTTCAAGTTGATGGCCTTAGTGTGTATATAAACTGGTAAGGTTAATGTAGCTATGGGACCTTTGACTTTGAAAGTTGGAACTTCTTAGAATTTCTGTTCTTAATATTAGACTGGCTTCATGTCTGAGATTATGTTTTTAGTATGTGTTTTATATAATTTTTGAAGGAAAAAATGAGAGAGAGGGACAAAGACATTTTTCTCAATGTCTATCCATAGACTTTTTAATGGCTTATAACTTATCATAGTTAATCAGCTTTTGAAAAATCTTAATTCAAGATCATAGATTGCACTGGACAATCTGGTGACTTAAGCATCAAACAGATATCAACTTTATTTGGAAAGCATTTGTTATGAAAAAAAAAAAAAGCTGGAGTTGTGTAATCCTCCAGTGTAACACTGCTTCTTTTAAAACCCTCTCTCTCAAATAGTAATTTAGTGAGCGGAACAGATAGCAGGGTTTTGGTTTTGTGCCCCTTCTAGTGTGTTGCTTTTGGAGACTAAGCTTTGAACATGAAAAGGAAACACTTGAAGCAGCTCACCTTGGATATTACTACCATTTGATTGTGTTTTCTTTCTCTCATGGAACCTTTTAAAGTAAATAATCAGAACCTTTGCTTTGTGATGCCATAGACTCATGGAATCTTAAAGAAGGGACCTTCAAGGCCTCCTCTTAACTCCTTATCCTGTGTGACAATTTCTTTTCCTATGTCCCTGACAGTTTGTTACTTATTCAGGTGCATATTGAATGCTACATTTTAAAAAATGTAGGCCATTGTTTTCTGTAATGTATTCTGAGAAACTCTGGTTCCACAGAAACTGAATAAGTATTATGAAGATTGGGGCTGGGGTGGGAAAGGGTTCTATGATCAAATAATTTGGGAAATGCTGCATTAAATAAAGTTAAACAGGTTTCTTTACTGCAGGACTTCTCAGAACCTTTAATATGCTAATGTGCATTGTGAATCTCCAAGAGGGGATCTGATGTGCAGCATTCTTGAATACTTCTAATGACAGGGAGCCCACTACCTCATAAGGTAACCCATTCCTTTTTTGTACAGCTCTAATCCTTAGTTCTTGATATTGATCTGAAATCTACCTCCCTTGACTTTATTTCTACTGAATATAATATTGATTGGTTATGTATGACCACCATACCTTCCTGTGTTATCCTTTTTGTGGTAGGTATTTATAAGATTCTGGACAGGCTTGCCTGGAGAGTCCTGTCCCTGTCCTCCCCACCCCCCTTAGATCATTAAATAACTTTTCAGTAAATGTGGCAGCCAATTCTAAAATTTTAGACATGTTGTCAACCATGCTTTAATACACTTCTCTCCAACCTCCTCCATTTTGGTTTTCTGTAACTTGTAAATTTTACCTCAGTGTTCCCCTCATTGGGTTTGGTTCAGATTTTAATATGCATGCTTCCTTTCTGTAAAGAAAGGTAGGAATAGAAGAATGTATATGTTCAGGCAGCCTTGGTCCTGGAAGCTGAGGGTAACCTGTACCCAGGGATGAGCCTGATAGTGGGGAAGAGGAGAATGTTGTGGGAAACCCTCACCTGACCCCAAATCCCACAAAGGCCCTTTGGCTGCAGTGCTGTGAGCTCTGTATGTACTCCTTAAAAATTTTTATTTTGTAAATGACCTATTCTCGGGGTTGGGGATTTAGCTCAGTGGTAGAGTGTTCGCCTAGCAAGCGCAAGGCCCTGGGTTCAGTCCTCAGCTCTGAAAAAAAAAAAAAAAAGACAAAATAAATGACCTATTCTCTCTCCTCCTAAACTCAGACAAATGAGATAATTTAAAAGATAAGAAACATCATTTAATAATTAGTAAACATTAACTATTTAATATAATTATTTGGAGACATCAAACTAGCTATACTGGATTTGTCAATCGCTGTCACACCAGGATTTGAACACATAGCTCTATCAGAGTCAAAGGGTGGGCAGCCTCTAAATCAGAGTTGTCAGCTCTTGTATAGGAGGATTTTCTGTTGACCAGTGGAGTGTCACTGAAGAAATACCACTTTGAAAGTAAATCTGGATGTGTTGAAAAATTGCAGACCAATAAGGAAAAATTAGAGTTTACAGTGGCTATTTTTGATTCATGTTAATAATGTTTAAAATCTTCAATAGATGCCATTAACAGAACTTTTAATTTTTATCATTTATAGTATTTTTAACACTATTGGTTAATAGTCAGTGATATTATTTGATCTTGTAGTAAGAAACTGAATCCTGATAGTTCAATATTGGGTGTGGGGCAAGAGGTAAGTGTATATGAATCTGTCAAGACATTCTGCTCTTCCCTCTTTAAAGTATTAAACTTTTTTTTTTTTTTTTTTTTTTTTGAAGCCCCAACTGTCCTGGAACTCATTATGTAGACCAGGCTGGCCTTGAACTCGCAGAGATCTGCCTGCCTCTGCCTCCCAAGTGCTGGGACTACAGGCGTGTGCCACCACACCTGGCTTAATATTAAACTTTTTAAAAACATAAGTAAGAATGAAAATCAAAAGCAGAGTTTTGGGGTTTTTAAAAAATTTTATTATTATTTTTATTTTACGTGTATGCTTGTATTGCCTGCATGTAGGTAAGTGCACCTATGTCGTACAGTGCCCGCGGAGGTCAGAAGAGGCTATCAGATCCCCTGGGACTGGAGTTACGGACAGTTGTTAGCTGCCATGTGGATGCTGGGATTCAAACCCAGGTCTTCTGCAAGAACAACCAGTGTCCTTAACTGCTGAGCCATCTCTCCAGCCCCTGAAAGCAGAGTTTTTAACAACAAAGAATGCATGGTGTCTAGCACAAAGCTACCTGTTTTTAGGGACAGTCTGGGGTACACAATGGCGTGGACTTGCTGTTAAAGTTACTGTTGGTTACCTGTCGAATTTTGGTAGGAAAAGAGATTTTGTCAATTTAGTTACAGATTGTTTCTTAGCAGTAGAACTGGAGTTGCAGCTCAGCCACAAGTTATAAAAATTGTAATAAAAGACCTAGAGGTCCTGTATCTCCAAGCAAAACTATTCAGAAAAATAGTAGCCCCTTCCTTAGAGAATTTGAGGGTTTTATTAAAAGTTTAAGTATGAAGAAGAGTTAAATATGTCAGGAATAGCACAAAACTTTATAGCTTACAGAGGGTTTTTCAGAGACCTTGTTACTTAGACCTCAACAATACCGCAGTAGGTAACATTAACCCCACTTCCCAGTTTACAAGGAAGCAAGCATGCCAGAGGATGAAATCAGTCATACAACCAATCTTTTTTGTTCGTTTTGTATTTTGTTTTGTTTTATGGGGGGGCAATAAATGTTTTTTCTACATGACTTTTTTAAAAATGAGATCTGTTTTGTTTAGTTTGTGATGATGCTGATGTTTTTTGTTTTGTTTTGAAACAAGGCCTCTTATACCTCAGGCTGGCCTTGAACTCACTGTGTAGCTGAGGATGACTTGAGCGTCTTATCCCCCTGCCTCCTGCTCCCAAGGGTTTGGATTATAGATGTGTACCATCACATCTGACTGTTTTATCCTTTGTTTTGTTTTGCTTTGTTTTGTTTTGTTCTGTTATTTGAAGATGAGAGACCATTAGGTAACCTAGTGGTTTGATGTGTACAGTTTTGACAACAGAACTTTGGCATGTTGTGATAGGCAGGTGCCCTCACTGATGAAAGCATACATAGCTGTTGGGTGGTAAAAGTACATCACTCTAGCCCCCCAAAATGCTTGTTACCGTGTTACTGTCATGTGAGTCTGTTATAGTCATCTTTCAGTAACTGATTTGTTTTACACACACACACACACACACACCCCACTTATTAGAACTGGCCAAAAATGTAGTAAATCATCTTTTATACATTTAGAAGTAACAGCTTTTGGGGGCCAGAGAGATGACTTACTGAGTAAAGGTATTTGCTGCCAAGGACCTGAGTTTGATCCCTAGAGAAGCCATACGATAGAAGGAGAGAACTAACTCCCACAAGTTGTTCTCTGACTCCCACACACACAGCGTAGCATGTGAACCCCCATAAATAAAGTTTAAAAAAAAAAAGAAAGAAAAAGAAAGAAAGAAAGAAAGAAAGAAAGAAAGAAATGACTTCTTGTGAAACTGCAGACTCCCTCCAAATAGTGTTTAGATGATGGCTGCATAAATTAAGACCCCGAGTGTTTTTTAAAGGATTCAACATATTCTTGCCTTGTGTTTATAAACTATAAATCTATGTATAACATTTGTTCCTTTAGGCAGAGGCCATTCTCTTAAAATCACAGTCCAAAAAGAGACCTAGGAAGATGTCAAATTAATTTTCTAATCCTCCCTGAGTTTTTCTGTAACTAGTCACTATCTTTTTTAACCCTTCAGTCTTATTTTAAAATAAAATGGGTAATTAGAATTTAAAATGCCTTTGTATGTCGCTAATAAGCATCAAACAGTCTGATGGAAGAGTACAAGCTGTCAGCTCCTCATTACTTGAGTTGCAGGCTTATTATTATATGAGGCACTCTGACATTTAGAGTCCCCAGGTTAAACCCTGGTTTTGCCTTTTCTTTCTTTCTTCCTGCTCCCTCCCTCCCTCCCTACCTCCTTCCTTCCCTCCTTCCCTTCCTTTCTTCCTGCTTTCTTTCTTTCTTTCTTTTTCTTTTTTGAGACAGGATCTCAAACCCACTCTAATCTGGCCTGCTTCTGCCTCCTGAGTGCTGGGATTGTAGGAGTGTGCCACCATACCCAGCTATTTTTTTCCCCTCTTTTTGAGCATTTTGTTTGCATGCTGTAAAATTTTCTGATACTTTTAATCCTCATTTAATTTTTTTCTTAGTTAGAAGGAGGTCTGAATTGTGTACGGAAAAGTTTGAAAATATTGACAACCCCCAAAGGAAGGAAGTCACTTAGTGCTGCCAGAGATGGCCATCAGCTAATTTTGAAGTTTCAGCCGACAAATTTTGGGCAGCTCAGAGTTTATTATTATACACCTTCAGTATGATGGATAAAACTTACCTTCTTAAAATGGGCATTTCTATAACTATTTAAAATGGATATTTTTCATAGTCATTGATCATTCTTTTAGTAAGTTTTTTTAATGAGTATATATTCTTTTTATATAGGATGGGCTTCATAAAGATATTTTCATACACATAAAGATATTTTCCTACAAGTGTATTAGGTACTTTGCATTCACCCCCTGCCCTCATTGATCATTCTTATTTCTTCTGAGAATTACTTTTCTATACGTTTTTGTTAATTAGTACTCAAAGGCCCTGATTGTATAAACAATATTAACCTTTTGCTATGGGTATTGTAAGTTCCCTGTGTTTGTAACCTACTTGTTTCTGTGTTACCACAATGGAATAACATAAACCTTTCTGTTTTCTAAAGTACTTCTTCTACCTCAGGGTGATACTTGATGTGAAAAGAATTTTAAGAATTTTTTTTTTTTACATATTTCCAGATAGAATCTTGCAAAACTTAAAACCACACAGTTTTAAAGAACTGTAATATAAGCAGGGGTAGCGGGTGCAGGGTGGTAAAGCAGCTCTAATTCAAGCATTCAATGATTGAGGTGGAGGATTGTTGTGAATTCAAGTTCAGGCTGGCTACCTAGGCAGTGTGAGGCAGGCCTGCGCTACATAGTGAAACCTTGTGAAACAGAACTAAAAATATGTAAACTAAGAATTAGAAAAGGGAGATTATTTAGCATTTAAAATTAAAGTGGCCATATAGTTTCAATACTAGCAACTTCAAATTGAGAAAGCTTAAATGACCACTGAAATTTTGGTCTAAATGAGTTACTAATAATTTTGGTATTTATAGTTCAACATTTTTTTTTGCACTAATAAGTGGCTGAAATTCCCAGGTGTGTTCATCAAGATCTGTTTCCTTTTTCAGATTATTCCTCCTAAATCTTGCCTACATGAAATTTTTTGGTTAAACAATATCCTCATACAGTAAATCTTTGCTAGTCTCTAGAGGCAAAACTCTGAAGGACTTTTTTTTTTTTGGTCTTTTTCTTTGAGACAGGGTCTCCCTATAGCCCCAGCTGTCCTGGAACTCACTGTGTAGACCAGGCTGGCCTTGAACTCACAGAGATCTGCCTGCCTCTGCCTCCGGAGTGCTGGGAATAAAGGTGTGTGCCACCATGTCCAGCTAAGGACTTTTTTACTATGGGAATTTAATCTTTTTTTTCTGGCTAGAATATTTTGATATTACATAACATAGTATATAAACCCTAAAGGAGAGAATATCACTGATGTTTTAATCCCAGAGAGATTAAGTAAATATAATGAAAACTAGTATTCCTCAGAATTCAGTCTGTAGTTAATGATTCCATTATAACTCTGAAATTAGTTTTCAAAGGACTTTTAGAATGCTTGGACTGAGTGTGGGCTATCCATGGACAGATAGTTGTAAGAAATTGGGAAGGTTGTGAATCCTAGCATGTTGCTGTCGAGTAGGGTTCTGCCTTTTAGTGGTTCTCTTCCTTCAGCCACAACTTCTATAGGTGTAAGGAAGAAAAGAGATTTTCAATAAAGTTTAAATTTATTCCGACAAAATATACTTTTGTCTAAGTCTTTAAGAAAAGAAAAAAAAGTTAAAAGAGAAAGGCATTTAGTTAAAGTGCAGTAGTGGTGAGTAGGGCATAGGAAGATGAGGCTGGGTGTCCCATTTATGCTCATAAATTTAGACTTTTGACATCTCCACATGCAGTTACACATATGGCCAAAGAGATGCACTGGCAAGTTTGAAAAGGAGATGATGTTCATTGCAAAGCTGGAAACATGTTCCATTATTAGACCATCCCAGATACTTCCCACAAAGATGCGTTTCTTGAGTTCCTGTCCTAACTGCACAGCACATTCGCATTGCATTTTGTTTGTCTGTGTTAATTTCTCTTTGTTTTGGACTTGTTTTTAGAACAGAGTAAGAGCCTAATCAAATGTAAGCACCCTCACCCAGGGTACTTTAACTTAGCCCCTAGGAGAAGTGATCGCTCCAGTCTACTCCAGTTTTTAAAATGCTTGACCATACTGTTCTGTGTCTCTTCCTAAGTACAGCATGCTCTGATTGGTGACAGGCCCCATCCTAGGTTGTCATGTAGGTTAGAAGTTGTCCTTCAACTCTGTGTCCTCAGTGTGTAGCATACAACAGTGCTGAGCACACAGTGGGTGCTCATGTTGCCATGACCATGACTTTTGCTGCTGTTTTTCTTTTCTTGGTTATTTGAAGTATTCTATAGACAAATGCTGGAAAAACAATTGGCACTGAATTGTTTTATAAAAAGTGTTTGGGGTTGGATTTTTTTCTTTATATTACAAAATCTAATATTTTAACTAAATTATTTTAACAAAAATTTTTCTTTATTCCCAACGCAATGATCCCAAACGTCTTTGTGATCTCTACAGCTGCAGCAACAAGAGGAGCTTGTCATTCTGAACGGAGGCTGAAGAGACTAGAGGCTTAGCAGACACAAGAGAAGGTGGAGGCAGAGGATGGAGCTGCAGACTCTACAGGAGGCTCTTAAAGTGGAAATTCAGGTTCACCAGGTACGTTGTGTCATCAGCCCCCACACTGTCCAAGTCATGATCAGGAAACAGGCCCATCTCTGGCTTTTGGTCCAGTTTTGAAATCATTTTAAGACTGTTCTTGCTTTCAGTCCTGTCATTTGCCTGCTATTGGTATTCTATAGGCACACCCATACTACTTATGAGAACTTTAATAAGATGTTCCTAACTTCTTTTCCAGAAAAATAAAAAGGACTGAAAATATGTATTTTTTTCCCATACCCTGAAGGTATTTGAAAAACAACTTTCTGCTGTTTTTCAGTTTCATTTGAAGGCCTTCCATGTGTGTGATAAGCCTTGTGTGTTTTATTTTGTTTTGTTTTTATTTATTTTGAGACTGTATCTCATTGGATAGACTTGGCTGGCCTGGAGCTCTCTATATAGAACAGGCTGACTTTGAACTTGTGGTGATCCTCCTGCCTCTTATTCCCTAGTTCTGGGATTATAGACCTGGCCTTTTTTTTTTTTTTTCAGATAATGAGACACATTTAAGTAGACTGCTGTGTACACTTACTGCAAATACTAAAGTCCTTGCTGTGTACACTTACTGCAAATACTAAAGTCCTTGCTCATATATGACTCATCTTTATGCCTCCGTTCCATTCTTTTTGTTGTTGTTGTTCCTTTTTCATAATTCCAGTCTTTGGTAAAGAAAATCTGGTTGGCCGTCATCGATATTTAAATTTCAGATGTTGTAATTCTTACATTTTATCTTAGGCAAAGTTAAAACAATCCTTTAAAGTACGTAATTATAAAAATGCATATATAAATAAGTTATAATATTTTATACAATTATGTTTCTGTAGTATAACCTTAATATGTTTTAATTTGTATATGTTGATATGTAACTGTGAAAATAAACATATAATTTTAATCAAGACAGATATCCATAAATAACTGAATCATTAACATTTATTGTATGAACAGAATGTCATTATTTCTGTCATTTCTAGATATTAGCTGGGCATTAGATTTGAGGCACACAAATAAGCACACATGTACATACAATCCTTGGTATTCAAAAGTGATAAATATCAGCTGCGGTGGTGTATGCTTTTAATTCAGGCACTTGGAAGACAAAGGCAGGTGATCTCTGAATTTGAATATAACAGCATAGTGAATTCCAGGTGAGTCCAGGCTACAATAGTGAGACCCTGTCTCAAAACAAAACAAACAAAAAAGAAATGGTAAATGATGAATTGACTTCTTTTGAGTATATAACGTTTGTGATGTGGAATGGAACGGATAGAACAGGGAACTACTTTGTATGGTGCTGTTGTTTTGACCCAGAGCTTTGCACATCTCAGTGCTCTTCCGCTGAGCTACTTGTCCAGTTCGGCCTACTTTTTTTTCTTCTTTCGAAGGTCTCACTCTGTAGCCCAGGCTGACCTCAAACTCATGTCAGTCCTGTTTGAGCCATCTTAAGTTTGGGGATTACAAGTTTGAATCACTGCACACAGCTTGTTTTCAAAAGTGTTTGCTCTTGGGTGTGGTTTCTCTTATTTTATCTCAATGATTGAGTATAACATTGATTTCTGAAATTGTTAGAAATATAATAGGCTTTTGATAATTACTAGATTTGCATATTGCCCCATTATTAGTATCGATGAAACTTATGAGAAAGCTTCAAAATCACATGATACACATGCATGCATGCACCCACAATAAATCCCACCTGGACACATAGCCTAACAGAAACTCACTCATCTGACGTGTACAGAGCTCTAGGTTCAAAACAGCAGTACCACACACATATTTTATATTTATACACATGTATATACACATATAAACATATATACATATATGTTTATATACATACATTCACATTGTGCCTCTTCATTAGAAATCTCTGCCGCTGCTTGGGACCTTGTGAAATTTTTGCTTTGCAGCAGTCTGCCTTGTACGGTGTGCTTCTTTTAGTCTGTGATAAATTGTGCACATCTTATTTTATTTGGCTTTGCTTTTGGTATTTATTGAGGAAAGTAAAAATTTATTTACAAAACCAAGTTTATCTTTTTCCTGGATGAAAATATTTTAACATAGAGGATGTTGAATTCCAAACTTAGCTCAGTAATAAGTAACAAAAATTAAATTCCTAATTTGTTTAAAGCTCATGTCACAGAATAGATTTTGGGAATACACTAATCAATCTGGAATTTGTGTAGGTCAAGGATAATTTTTTGTTATCATGTGTGATTTCTAAAGTTTTTCCTCCTCTTAAGAAATTTTGGGATACAATTTACATTCTGCTTTTAGTTCCTCATTATAAGATACAAATCCCAAATAAGTATTTCTTGAAAGAATCATGACGTAAATCAAACTTAACTACTAAATGAAATAGTCTTTAAGTATTGTCTTATAATTTGAATTCAGGTATACCAGTTTCATAAACATAACAATTATGAAAAATTTAGCTTTCATTATGTTGTTTTTAAATTCAATTAAAAAATTAAAATTAGGGCCAGGGAACTGGCTCAGTGGGTCCTCTCAAAGGCACTTGCTGCCAAGCCTGACATACGAGTTCATTGCCTGGGACTTGCATGGTAGGAGAGCTGATTCCTGAAAATGGTCCTTTAACTTCCACATGTGTGCTAGACACACACGCGTACACACATACACATATACATGCACATATGCATGTACACACAAGTAAATGTAATAAAAAAACCAAAAAGTTATATTTTTTTACTCCAGGCAGAGTAAAAGAATGTAGTCTTCCTAAAGGTATCCTAAACACTCTCATAATATTAACTGTCAGTTTCTTTATATATTTAGTTATTTGTTTTAAGCATAACATTATGGTTTTGTTTTCATCTTTAATTATTGTGCATTTTATTTGTACAATTTACATACAATATATTTTAGATTTTTATTTATTACTATGTGTGTATGATGTATGGGGGGTGGGGCATGCATGCCACGGTACACAGTAAGAGGTCAGAGGACAATTTTATGGAGTGAGTTCTCTCTCTTCACTTGTATGTGAGTTCCAGGGATGAAACTCAGATATTATTTGGCAAACACCTGACTAGCTGAGCATCTTGCCACCCCAAATTAGTAACATTTTAACATATAAAGTATATAAGTTCTTTCATTCAGTTCCCATGTAATACTTTCCATTTGTGTGTTCTGTGGTGTTTGTGTATATGCACACTTGTGTGCATGTGTTTGTGAGTACTTGCATGTATGAAGGCCAGAGGTGGACATTAACATTGTTCAACTTATTTTTGAGACAGGGTCTCTTGCTGATCCTGAACCAGTTGGCTACACTGAGTGCCCAGTGAGCCTGCAGGACCCTCCTGACTGTGTTTCAACTCTGAGTTGAACCACCACGCCTGGCTTTTTATGTGGTGCCAGAGAGCAGAACATAGTTCTTCATGCTTGTGCCACAAACATTTTATTGACTGGGCCATTCCCCAGACCTCTACTTTCCTATTTTTGGAAGAAAATTAAACAGCAAATCCAAATGCTAATCTTTGTTCTTAAAGCTAATATTTTGATTGATGGTGGCATGATATTTGTGGTCACTGAGCATGATACATTCAGGAAGGCCAGAAGTGACACTGGAGTATGGCCCTGGGTCCTGGGCAGAAGCCAAAGCAAGAATACACTTTTGGGTTTTTGGGTTTTTTTTTTTTTTGGTCTTTTTGAGACAGGGTCTCCTTGTAGCCCCAGCTGTCCTGGAACTCACTATGTAGACCAGGCTGGCCTTGAACTCACAGAGATCCGCCTGCCTCTGCCTCCCGAGTGCTGGGATTAAAGGCTTGCGCCACCACGCCCCGCTAAGAATACACTTTGGATAAACACAAAAGTAAACACTACCTTTGGCTGTATTTCCAGTTAGGAAATGAAATTTGGCAAAAATCAAGCTTTTTAGCTATCTAAGTTCCAAAGCTATCTAATATTGCTGTGATGGAAATGTAGTTTTCTTCTTTATGTTCCCTTCATGTGTGGGAGATGCGGTGATGTATACATAGTTCATGTTCAATAAATGCTTAAATTATAATGACATCTTTTGGGCATTGTCTTTCTCCCTTTGATTGGTGGCATGTGGACTTGTTGGAGTCTCTAAAATATTAACTCCATACGGAATGGAGAACAGTAGGAAGCAAGCAGAAGTTAACAAACTTTTTTTTGTAAAGGGCCAGATGGTAAAATATTTTAGACTGCAGGTCATTTATAATCTGTGTCACAGCTAGTCTGCTGTGCTGCTGAGCAGACAAATCAGCCACAGGCAGAATATAAACAAATGGGTGTGGTTCTGTTCCATAAAACTTTATTTTAGAAAAACAGGTGGTGGGCTGGATTTGGCCTCTTGGCTGTTGTTGGCTTTTCTTTGACATAATGTATACTGTGAAAAATGTCTGCATTTATGTATTGGAAAGTAACTTTGATAACACAATGTCACTTTAAAGTCACCAGGGATTTGGAAGGTCTAGTAAGTTGCTCGGCTTATCCCGTTTTTATGAAATGCAGTGTAACTGCTTGTACATAGAAAAGCTAATTTATTTATTTGCTCCAGAGGTGGAAAGTTAATGTGATTATCAGTTTTTAAATATTTTATTTATTATTTTAAATACCAGTGGTATGGAAGGAAAGCCCTTTCAGCTTCAAAAATAATTTCATAGTATAATAGTCAATTATGTAGTAACCAGCTAAAAAAAGGACAATTATAGCCAGGCACATGCCTTTAATCCCAGCACTCAGGAGTCAGGGGCAGGTGGATCTCTGAGAGTTCAACGCCAGCCTGGTCTACATAGTGAGTTCCAGGACAGCTGGGGCTACAGGGAGACCCTGTCAAAAAAAAAAAAAAAAAAAAAAAAAAAAGCACAATCAGGATTTTTACTTTTATTTTAAAATATTATTACATTTGTGTGTGTGGGGGGGGTGTGTGGGTGTGCATGCATGTGTGGACCACAGCATACCTGTGAAGGTCAGAGGACAACTTTGTGGACTTGGTTCTTTCCTTTTACCATGTGGCTTCCGGGGATTGAACTTGGGTTGCCAGGCTTTGTAGCAAGTGCCTTTACTTATTCAGTCATCTTACCAGCTCAAATCAGGCAAGCTTTTAAAACTGAAGAACTGTGTGTTCAATTCCATTGAACTCTTAGAATGTGCATGTGCATCATTTACTATTGTGGAAATTAAGACTAGGCTTTTTTTTTTTTTTGTCTTTTTGAGACAGGGTCTCCCTGTAGCCCCAGCTGTCCAGGAACTCACTATATAGACCAGACTGGCCTTGAACTGACAAAGATCTGCCTGCCTCTGCCTCCCAAGTGCTGAGATTAAAGGCATGCATCACCACACCCAGCAAGACTAGGCTCTTGAAGAGCTACTCTTGTCAAATATGAAGTAGAATTTAGTCACACACTGTGTATTTGGAAGTCACATGGGTGACAACTTCACCTGTCCAGAATGTATTTTAGCATTAGGAAGAAAGGCTTTTGTTGAATTAGAATAAATGTCATGTCATTCACCAAGCATTTTACATTTTTGCTCAAGAGGAATTTCCTAGGTTATCACAACTTATCTTAAAATTGGTCAGGTGTGTGTATCATAAGCAGCAAAGTTGAGTGGGGTTCATTGCTGTTAGAAAGAGGCACAGTAGTAGGGGGATTTGCAGCTGACTGCTTGGTAGTTAAGGAGTAGACTGAAAAACTAAAAGGCCTAAGAACTCACTGAAACACAGCATTTTGGGGCTTTTTACAAGTCATTATTATATTGTATAGTATATTAATTAAAATCATCATGCCTCTTAAACAATAAAAAACTTGACTTTTTAATAAAGTAGATGGGTATATTATATATTTTATTTTATAACATTTTAAAAAGTACCTTATCACTCACAGGGAGTGATGACTTTTTCCGTTATATGAAAAATTCACTTGGAGAACAGATATTCTAGACACATTTAGGTGTCAGCCTTCTGATAGTCGTAGGTCTTTCATACATTCCATGGCTCTTGTTACTTTTGGGCAGTTTTTAAAAAGATATGTGTATGAGTGTGTTGTTTTCATGTACGTAAGTGCACCCTGTGTCATGCAATGCCTGCAGAGGTCAAAAGAGGGCATCAGATTCCCTGGAACTGGAGTTATAGCCAGTTGGTTGTTAGCCACAATGTGGGTGCTGAGAACCAAACCAGGATCCTCTGCAAGAGCAGCCAGTGCTCTTAATCACTGAGCCATCTCTCCAGCCCCTGGGCAGTATATTTTTACCAGTTGGGGTAGGTCAGATGATAACATCAATTTTTGTCTTTTATTTATGGGGCTTTTTTGTTTTCCCAGTAAAGGTGTTTTTCATTGGGTATTGGGGTAGCACACTCTTTGCCAGAGAAACCCAGGTAGGCAGAACTTTGCATCACCACTCCACTTCCTAGTTTTCATTGTGGTATTGGTCCACTGAGCATGCTTCTGTGTGCTCCCTCTGCCTTAATAGCTGACAGGGACAGAGTCACTCCAAGAGGATGCTCCTATTGTAAGAGCCAAAGCAATAGACCTGCCAAGTCTGTACTTTGCTTATACAAACATCCCTGTTTTGTAAGGGCACAGCTTCTTTGCAGACCTTGTTTGGGACTCCAGACAGAATTGTAAAGAGGTGTTTGACCTTTTGCGCATCCGGCTTATTTAAATTGCCGTCCTAAAGTCACTGTCCTCCATTCTGGTCTCCACATTGACAAATAGGCTTCTTTTTACTTCAAATATGAGGTGATAGTTTGATTCTTTTTTCTATTACAAAGAGCCATTTACATCGATCCCAGAAGCTTTTTGACCATTTTGATTGTGACATTTTTGTGGGGTGGGGGTGGGGGGAGACTAAAAACCCTAGATTTGGAGGTAAAACCTAATTAGTCATGGGGAGTTAGTATGTGAGACTAATGGTTCTTTTTCTCTCTTTATCACCAGAAACTGGTTGCTCAAATGAAGCAGGATCCACAGGTAAAATCCTATTGTTACTCACTTAAGTTTTCAATGAAAAAAACTGAAAATGGCAATAAAATAGCAAAATTCAGATGGTGGTTAAGTTTAAAGCACGGTTTCATCCCAAACAGCAAATGTTTTTAGCATATTGATCTTCATGTTTGATAGGGTTAGAAAAATTCAGTTGCATTTTAAGATGACTATCTTTTCATCCTTGGTGACTATTATTTTGTTTTTCCATTCATTGCTCTGAGTATTTGTAAAAATTGAAGGCTAACAAGTTTCATATAGCTTAAGTTTCTTTTAAAAACTGCTTTTGAAACTTGCTGTATCCTCTGGTCTGGGTTCAAACTTTAAAAAAAAATTATTTTATTTTATTTTATTTCATTTTATGTGTATGAGTTTATTGCCTGGATACCTGTAAGTGCACCCATGTTGTGCAGTGCCTTTGGAGGTCAGAAGAGAGCATCGGATCTCCTGGCACTGGAGTTATAGACAGTTGTTAGCCACCATGTGGGTGCTGGGAATTGAACCCAAGGTCCTCTGCAACAGCAGCCAGTACTCTTAATCACTGAACACAGAGTTTATGTATAGGACATCAGAATACTGAATTTACTGTTCACAGTAAGAATTTTAGGCTAATTTTTATTTCTTTATTTTATTATTTACTTATTTATTTGAGACAAAATCTTGTGTTCCAGGCTAGCCTCAAACTTCCTATGTAGCCAAGGATGACCTTGACCTCCTGATCCTCCTGCCTGTTAACTTCCCAAGTTTTGGGTGCTTATAGGCATGTGCTACCATGCCTGACTTTGAAAAGAATTCTTTTTTTTTGGTCTTTTTGAGACAGGGTCTCTGTAGCCCCAGCTGGCCTGGAACTCACTATGTAGACCAGGCTGACCTTGAACTCACAGAGCTCCACCTGCCTCTGCCTCCCCTAGTGCTGGGATTAAAGGTGTATACCACCAGGCCCCAATTAGAAGTATCGTACGTAGTATTATTATAATCTTAAAATGTTAAATCTAATGTTTTTTCACAGGCGTTTTTGACTTGGGCATTTCGTTCTCTTCTGAAGAGAAATCTTCTGCCCCATGTTACCTTGCCTTCCAATGATACATTTTATTATTCAAATGGTATCTTCTTTGTACTCATTGTACTCATGACAGTGGGTCATACATGCCTCTTTATAAAGTAAAATAATGTTTTCAAGAATGATGCTGAGGCAGATTGATTTTTTTTTTTAAAGACTTTTTTTTTTTTTAATGGGTATGAGTGTATTGCCATGTATGAGAGTGCACCCGTGTCATGTAATGCCGTGGAGGTCAGAAGAGGGCTTCGGATTCCCCTGGAACTGGAGTTAAGGATGGTTTGTAGCTGCCATGTGGGTGCTGGGAATCGAACCCAGGTCCTCTGCAAGAGCAGTTAGTGCTCTTAACTGCTGAGCCATCTCTCCAGCCCCCAGACTGATTTTTTTTGAAGTGGAAAATAATATTCATCTCTAGAATTTAGGATTCAGTAGTCTGACTATTCATTTTAATACGATTCATTGATTCTGAGAACTGGTATTTGTAACCTACATTTATTTCTGTTTGACAGTCGAACTTCCATGAGAAACTCCTTTTTAATTTTTTTTTCCACAATTAAGAATTTTTTTTTTCACAAATTAAATTGCATTTGGGGAACCGAGAGACAATAGATTGATAGATCCTTTATAGTAAATGTGGTCATCTATATTACCAGTAACTCTGAGAAGCTAGCATTTCTGATAGTTGGTCATCATGTGACAGAAAAACTTAAACCTGAAAAGTCTGAGGGTCAGTAACATGTTGGACAGCAGTTTAGGTGATCTCAAAGAAGCCTTATGGCAGACACACCTTAAAAAGTCCAAATGGAGGGGCTGGGGAGATGGCTCAGTGATTAAAGAACACTGACTGTTCTTGCAGAAGGCTCGAATCCCAGCACCCACATGGCAGCTAACAACTGCTGTAACTCCATTCCAGGGGATCCGACAGCCTCTTCTGTCCTCTGCAGGCATTGCACGACACGGGTGCCTTACCTATGTGCAGGCAATACATGCATATACATAAAATAAAAATAATACATAAAATATATTTTTTAAAAAAGTCCAAATGGAGTAACCTTGAACCTCAGCATAGGAAGAAGCCATGTGGAGACAGTTGAGGAGTCTCTCATTGGCATGATTCTCCATCTGCCAGTGGCTCTCCTGCTGTGTTAAACATTTGAAAACTTTAATCCCACCCCATGAAAGACAGATGTGTTCATTGTATTTCATCTAAAATAGTATTCATTTTAATTCCTAGAATTTCATAACTCAGAAAGCGCTGTGATCGTCAGTGTGTTGATTTAAGTGATGTGGTGTTAAGGCAGTTACAGTACTGACAGCTTTTCAAATCTAGGCTAAAACAACAAATGTGCTTTACTAAATAAGAGGGGGACAAGTAGAGAAAACCTTCTTAATCTCTGTTGATAAGCCCCTAAGCACAGAGCACACACACACTTAAAACATCCATTTTCCTGCTTTTGTCTGATTAGTGGAGTTTAGAGTTTTCTGTGGACTGATACTCTCTATAAAGAATAGTGATCTTTTAGTAGAAAGATACTATTATAGTGCAAGATGCTAAAATGTAAAACTTGTAATTTAAAACAGTCCCAAGGATGCAGCTTCTCTTCTGTTAGGAGCTCACATTGACGGTTTCTGCATTAGGGTAGATAGTATGATTATAACTTAAGACATGAAAATGTGATTGACTAAATGTTTGAGGTTGCTTCATTTGTAATACACTATGCAGGTTGCTTCCATTACGTTAACAAATGAATATCTTTCTCACAGCTATTTTTTCTTTCCAATCAGAATGCTGACTTAAAGAAACAGCTTCATGAACTCCAAGCCAAAATCACAGCTTTGAGTGAGAAACAGGTAGGGGAAAAGGCAGGGGGTGGGGGCATATTTTTAACATTGTGTTCTAAAGATATGTGTGTGCTTGAGGCTTCTAAGAGAACTGCTATTTTTCTTCATGTGTGAAAATAAGTGTGGGCAGCCAGACTCAGTTTTAATTTTGCTTGAGCTCTGTTTATCTATTTTATTTTTTGTTGAAATCAGTCTCTAGAGTATCCCATGAGTATATATGCTACTGGCAAATATCTAAAAGCAATGTGGCAGGCTGCTGTTCACTGTGTTAATTAAACTCTATAGTTTACCTGGAGGGGAAAGGGGAAAAAAAGTAGTGGGAGTGTGTGAGAGAGAATCCTGTAGCTCTGTGTCTTGTCACCTGTTTTGAAGGTCTGAGCTCACTTATTCTGGAGAGAATAGCTCTTAGGGAGATCTCGAAATGTAGGTCTTCCTTCTAAGTCCTTAGACTTTTATACTAATCTTTATCTGATGTTGACCTTCTATTTGAAAAACCTTTGTTGGAAATTTGTCAGACTTGCTGTGTATAGGGCAAAAGAAGAACATCTTGTGTTTTTAATTTTAAATTTTCAAAGTTTCTGTAAGGACCTCCACTTCAGCAACTCCGGGAGTTCCTACCACCAGGTGGAGCGTGACAGTTGATAGAGCTCAAAGTACATGTCCGTGGAGATCTGATAAGGCCTTTTTGTCTTGTTCCCTCTTCACTGCTTTCTGGTTAAAAGAGCATTTTCTATCTTGAAGCGGGGAGTAGATAAATGTGAACCAAAGGATAAAGTGATTTGTAGCTGACAGTTAAGTGCAAGTGACAGCTTACTGAAGACTATTTATTTTGGTTTTTCTAAAAAAATATTTTATTATTTTATGTGTATAAGTGTACTACCTGCATGTGTGTAAGTGCACTCATGTCATGTAGTGCCCACAGTGGTCAGAAGAAGGTGGATGGTTAAGGATGGTTGTTAGCCTCCATGTGGGTGCTGGAGATTGAACCAGGTCCTCTGCAAGAGCAGTCAGTGCTCTTAACCACTGAGCCATTTCTCCAGCCCCATATTTTTTTTTTTTTTTTGAGACAGGGTCTTACTGTGTAGCCTGAGGTGGCCTGGAACTCTATGTAGACCATCCCAGACTGGCCTGTATCTTACAGCAAGCTGCCTGCCTCTGCTTCCGAGTGCTAGGATTAAAGGTGTGTGCCACCACGCCAGACTGATTACTGAAGATTTTAACAAAACAGTTCTCAAGAACTGATTTTTATGCTGTATTTTTAAACTACAGCAACAAGTAATTTCTTTTCCTGTAGATTTCCAATTGTATCTGTGTGCTGGATAGCTTTAGCGGTCAACTCGACACACCTGGGTTGAAGGGAACCTTAACTGGGGAATTGCCTCTCCACTGGATTAACCTGTGGCCATGTCTGTGGAGTATTTTTTTGATTGTTGAGTGATATGGGAGGGCTCAGCCCACTCTGGGTGGTGCCACCCCTGGGCAGTTGGTCCTGTGTTGTATAAGAAAGCAGGCTGAACATGGGCTAGGGGAGCAAGACAGTAAGCAGTGTTCTTCCATGGCCTGTGCTCCAGCTCCTGCCTCCAGGTTCCTGTCCCGAGTTCCTACCTTGGGCTCCCTGATGAATTGTGACCCAGGAGATGTAAGCCAAATAAACCCTTTTCTCCCTAAGTTTGTATTGGTCAGAGTATTTTGTCACAGCAATGGAGAAACAAACTAGAGCAATCTAGTGTTTTCATTTAAATGAGGGGAGAAGTAAACTTTGAGAACCATAGATCAGTGAATGAATGAATCTTCTAAGCCAAGTGAACCATTGCTTTTATTCCTCACTCTTCAATGCTTTCCAGGCATGTCTTCTCCATGATAAGGGGAGTATTTTAGATAAGGGAGTTACAGAGTAAAACTGGGAGGCAATGGGGTGGGGAGAGGGATTTGTAAGGGAAAACATAAACAGAATTTGTTAGTGTGTGGTTCTGCTCTCTGAGGCGGCCGTGTTAGTGGAAGTTCTAGCTTTAGAATTCTGTTCGAACTGAGCCTTCTTAGAGTTGCAGGGTTACTTTGACAAGATGCCAAGGAATGAGTCACTTTTGCTGAAAAATTCACGTGTTCTAGCAGGGAGAGAAGTTGAGAACTGACGAGTGGAATGGGGTGTGGGGAATGCTGTTACAAAGTTAGAAGAACCCAAGGCTTCATTTCAGGGAAATGCGGCAATTAAATGCAGTTATATTTATTAAAAAATTTTGTTTGTGAGAACCAATGTAAAGGTTTGGTTTATTCTGTAACTTTTTATTCCTTAATATATATTTTTTTCTCACTTAGAAAATTGCAGTTATCTATGTTTAGTAAGACATATCCATGTTCATCAGGTGACCAACTCTAATTGTCAGCTAGCTAAGATTGGATTTTAGAAACTGGAATTTAAAAAGTAGATAATCTAGCCTCAGAAAAACCTTTATTTTGTATTTAGGTATACGAAATAAAGACGTACAAGCATGGTCCCGTGTTTTTCTATGTACATAACTACCAAAATAACTGTCTTGGTGGTACAATAGGAAAGGATCATCTTTAGGTAGGGCATCATTTAGGGAAAGAACAGCTGCAAAGTGTAAAAGCTGGTCCTTCCTCTCATGGCTTCTGACATGAAGCATTGCTATTGTTCATTAAACTACAGTTTAAAGTGGGTTTATTTTATAATAGTTTTCTGATGTCCACCTTTTTGTTTTTCCTTGTCAAAAGATCTACTTAGCCTCCAGTAAAACTTACTTACTTTGCTTTCACTTTAGCAATAAAAATATGAATGATCTTACTCACATGACTAGTATTTTAATTTAACATGTTTTTGTTGTGAGAAAAATTTAAATATGGAAAAGTATGAAGAATAATCTGAACTCTGGAATTAAAGACTTAACTCTGTCATATTTGCTCTTATTTTTTTCTGGTTGCATTTTACTATACCCGTTCAAAAACTTAATTATACAAATAAAAATAAAAACTTGTTCTTATTTTGCTTTATTAAATAAATACACCATTGCAGACCATCAACTAATTCTTGCAATAGACGCTTATTAGTTCTTATTTATTATTATCACTTCATTCTTTGATACTTAGCCAATTTCTTCCTCAAGGCTAGGATATAGCTCAGTGGTAGAACCGAGCATGCTTGAGGCTTTGGTTTCAATCTTTAGCACCAGAAAAAAAAAGTCTATGTAATGTTCTCTGGGATAATATAATCTTTGGTGAACATCCTCCATGAGTAAAACTCAGTGAATTTCACTGAATTCTTTTTTCAAAAGTTTTATTGTATTTATTTATTATGTGAGTGTATGTGTGGGTACATGTGTGCCACAATACACAAGATCAGAGGACAACTTGCAGAAGTCAGTTCTTTCCTTCTACCATGCGGGAACCGGGGATCAAACTCAGATTGTTGGGCTTGGTGGCAAGTACCTTTACCTGCTGAGCCATCTCACTGGCCCTTCATTGAATTCTAGTTTGAAAAGTTCTACTGCTTTCAAATTGTAATTTGAGATTTCTAATTAGAAATTCTAGGGTGGTTTTTGAAGGCAGCTTCACCTATAGAGGTCTAATCTGACAATTTTAACTCAAAACATTCCCAGGTTCTGTTGGCTAAATAGATATTGTGTTACCTGGCTGTTAAAATGGTTTAGTGACATAGGAATGTGCTCCTGTTAAACTAAGAGGCATATGCAACTTTATATGTATTCTGATTCCATTTTGGTGTTCTTTATATATATGTATGTGGGCATGCAACTGTATGAAATCAGCATCAGCCTATGTTGTACTCTTGAGTGTTTTCTAAAATCTCCATAGTGTTGTCACTTTAATTTTTGCAAATTTCATACAATATATTTTCTTTTTCTTTCTTTTTACAAAAACTTCATTGAGAATCTCATACATGTATATATGTTTTGATCAAATCCATGCCCACTCCCTCCCCTCCAACATTCCCCCCTCTGAAGTGGTAACCCTAAAATCTTTTAAGGATTAGATACAAGCTCCCAAATACTTTTGACATTTTTGGCCTTGGAACAGAGTATGTTGCTAACAGGCCCAAGGACATTTTGACTTTTAGCCAAGAAACTGGCTACATTTCTTTGGGGTCTTTTTACCCTAACTGCCTAGCCAATTCCTACCTCCTATTCTTATCACACCATCCTCTGGAAGGGTTACCCAAATTGCCAATAGGGAATAAGGGACACCAACCGCTGTGGCTTCTTCCATGCTGAACAGGGACACAGGACAAGGGAATTGGAGCACCCCTTCAGTGGGTCTATCTAAAAGACTCCCAGATTGCATAACTCTTATCTGTAGGGGGATAAGAAAGTCCTTGACTGGTGACTAGGAGACATGAAGGAGAAGTAAAGGCAAGAGTAATTAGCATAACAAGTTCTAGACAGGAACTAGAAAAAAGAACAGGGCAATTTTCAAATGTTCATATGAAAGTCCATTTTCATCATATGGTTCACTTTTTTAAAAATAAGAAATAAATAAGAAAAGAAGAAATCGACACCAGTCCATATCTTGTCTGTGTCTGGGATAGTTAGCATTTGCGGAGCTCACAGCCTTCTCTTCACCATACATGATCCTCTCTAATCAGAGTTCAAGTCTTCTGAGTAGTAGTAATGCTGAAGTGTGGAAGTAGCTATCCATTTCCTTAACAGGATTTGCTCTCATTCTGCACTCCCCCCCCCCCCCCCCCCCCCGCGTCAGTCTATCTGACAGGCAGTATATGGTCTGAGTCAGAAAAGAGATTCTCCGATACTGGAGCCAAAATGCTCAGTTGCTTAGTGCTGTGCTCCATTTCTAATTTCTTATAGAAGGAACCTTTTTTGTTAATTCTTTGGCAGTATAAGGAATGGAACCCAGGGCTTTGTTTGCATGCTAAGCAAGCATTCTGTTATAACTGTGCTGCATCCCCCACAGATTCTAAAGTGTGTCCCTTGTCCTCTGAGGATTCAACCATAAGTCATCAGAGTTGTCTCTCCCTTGCCTCATCAGTCTGCCAGGCTGCCTTCCTCCACCTGTCAGGTCTCACCTCACTGCTTCAGTTTGTTACTTCCCGTGAGGAGCCAACCCTGAAACCCCTTCCTCCACTCAAGTATTTCTGTCATAATCTCTCATTGAACCCTTCATTTTTCCTTCATAGTTATGCTATTTAAGGTTAGGTTTGTCTGAATGACTGAAAACCCCAAATAAAGATGGCTTAAGCAAGGCAGACATTTACTTCTCTGTCATCTCAAAGCTCTGTAGCGGAGTGGGGCTGATGAGTAGTTCTCCAGTGTCAGTGGACCCAGGCCTCCTGTTTTGTCTCTGCCATTCGCAGCACAACTTCTACATTAGAGTCCAAAATAGCAGCTCCATCTGGTGAGAAGGGGGAGAATCAACAAAGAGGGAGCCCATTATTTTTAAAGATGTTTACTGGAAGTTGTATGTACCACTTCCAGTTAAATCCCCTTGACTTGAACTTAGTCACATGGCCTCACTGAGGATTAGGGAAGACTGGGAAATCTGGTTTATTTCTGGTGGCCATAGCCCATTAGAGTCCAAAATAGCAGCTCCATCTGGTGAGAAGGGGGAGAATCAACAAAGAGGGAGCCCATTATTTTTAAAGATGTTTACTGGAAGTTGTATGTACCACTTCCAGTTAAATCCCCTTGACTTGAACTTAGTCACATGGCCTCACTGAGGATTAGGGAAGACTGGGAAATCTGGTTTATTTCTGGTGGCCATAGCCAGATAAAGCCAGTCACTGTAACTGGATAAGAAAAGGGATATATATATATATTTTTCAGATAAATCACTGTTTGTATTACCATAGCACATCACAGTTTGTAATTATGTATCCACTACTTATATGATTAGTGTTTTGGGTTTGTTTTTTGGTTTTTGTTTTGGTCTTTTTGAGACAGGGTCTCCCTATAGCCCCAACTAGCCTAGAACTCACTATGTAGACCAGGCTGGCCTTGAACTTACAGAGAGAGCCACCTGTCTCTGCTTCCTGAGTCCTGGGTTTAAAGGTGTGTACCACCATGCCCAGCTTATGATTACTGTTTTTAAAAATGCCTTATTAAGCCAGGTGTAGTGGCACACACCTTTAATCCCAGGACTTGGGAAGCAGAGGCAGGTGGATCTTTGTGAGCTTGAGGCCAGCCTGGTCTACATAGTGAGTTCCAGGACAGCTGGGGCTACAAGGGAGACCCTGTCCCAAAAAGACAAAAAAAAAAAAAAATTTATCTGGGCATGGTGGTGCATGCCTTTGATCCCAGCACTTGGGAGGCAGAGGCAGGCAGAGCTCTGTGAATTCGAGGTCAGCCTGGTCTACTGGGAAACCCTGTGTCAAAAAGGCAATTTTTTTTTATATGTGTGAGTGTTTTGCCTGAATGTATGTATGTAAGTGTACCATGTGTTTGCAATGCCTATAGAGGTCAGAAGAGGGCATAGGAAACCCTGGAACTGGAGTTACAGGAGGCTGTTAGCAGCTATGAGGGTGCTGGGACCAACCTGGGTCCTCCAATGTTTTTAACCACTGAGTCTTCTCTCCAGCCCCTTTAAACATGATTTTTTTAAAATACAACTTCAAATATTTGTCTGACTATTCATAACTTATTAGACTATTTCTCTATTGATGGTAATTACTTTTCCAGTATTTTACTATTATGAGTATTTTTATGGTAAATACTTTCTTATACAAGTCTGTATTGCTCTCTGATTGCCCTGGGGTCAATTCCTAGGTACGTGCTGGGGATATTGGTCAGCTATTGCCATAAAAAGTCTATGTAACAAACTAGTTTTATTGAATGACTTATAACAATGTATTAGTATTCACATTAGATCACTTAGGATTTTCTTAATCTAGGTTGGACTTGACCAGGCATATCTGCTTCAGGTTTGGGGTTGGCTGAGCTTACTTCCTGTCTGTAGGTATGGTTTCATCCTAAATGTATTTATTCTGAGGCCCAGCATGAAGAGACTGCAGTGTCCTGGGGCATACTCATTTCATGGTTTATCAGCAGAATGTAAGTAGGCCAAACTACCAAAATACATGGTGATTCTGTTGGCATAAGACTGTTAACATCGTATTAGCCAAATCAAGCATGTGGCCAGGCCTTGCAAAGTTACATGATAGGAATTTTGAAACAGAATTGAAAGTAATCAGCAACGATGTTTGGTCAAAGGGTATTAAAATAAAAAACGTTTTAAGCCAGGTATGGTGGCACACACTTGTAGTCCCAGCACTTAGGAGGCAGAGGTGGATGGATCTCTGTGAGTTCAAGGCCAGCCTCTACATAATGAGTTCCAGGCCAGATGGGGCTACAGGGAGACCCTGTTTCAAAAAGACCAAAAAAAAAAAAAGGAAGGAAGGAAAGAAAGAAATGAGCTATTGGGCTGGAGAGATGGCTCAGTGGTTCAGAGCACTGGCTGCTCTTGCAGAGGACCCAAGTTCAAGTCCCAGTGCCCACCTGACAGCTAACAACCATCTGTAACTCCAGTTCCAGGGGATCCAATGCCCTCTTCTGATCTCCTGAGGTATTGCATGACCCCCCTGCATTCACTACATACATACAGGCAATATACTCATACACATAAAATAAAAATAATAAATATTAAAAATTAAAAATAAACAAGATAGGGGCTGGAGAGATGGCTGAGCGGATAAGAACACTGACTGTTCTTGCAGAAGACCTGGGTTTGAATCCCAGCACCCACATGGCAGCTAACAACTGTCCGTAACTCCAGTTCCAGGGGATCCGACAGCCTCTTCTGTCCTCCGCAGGCGTGTTGCATGACACGGGTGCACTTACCTATATGCAGGCAATTACACGCATACACATAAAAATAATAAATAAAAAATAAACAAGATAGACATGTAGTGCATGCCTGTAGTTTCAGCACTGGGGAGGTTGAGACAGGAGGAGTAGCTTAAGTTCAAGGCCAGCATGGGCCACATAGAAAGTTCAAGGCTAGCCTGGGCTATTAGTGAAGCCTTATCTCAAAATGCAAACAAACAAGAAGGAGAGATAAAGTACCGCATGTTTTCTCTCACACGCAGAACCACGATTTAGCTATGTATGTACACACATATATGTGTGTGTGTGTATATATGATATGATATGATATGATATGATATGAAAGAAGAAAGGACTAGTTGAGTGGAGGAAAGGGATCAGCAATAGGAGGAGAGGAAGGATGAGGGCGGTTGTGGGGTATATGAATATGATCAAAGCATAATGATGCATATATATTGAACATGATAGTACCCTGTGTGGAGCACTAATTCTCCTGAGATGATGTTCTCCAGGGAGAATAAAATACTTGGCATGTTGTGAAGATCAACTACTGAGTGCTTCATGCTTCCTGGAGTTACACTTCATATGGAATTTGCCATCTGCCCTCTTCTCCTACCCATTGATTTACTTTTGATTTTTAGTTTTTTGTTTTCCTTTTGCCCTTTTTCTTTATTCTTTTTTAAAATTTTTATTTATTATTTTTATTGTATGTATATGTGTGTGTTGACTGCATGTAGGTAAGTGCACCCATGTCGTGCAATGCCCGTGGCAGTCAGAAGAGACTGTCGGATCCCCTGGAAGGGACATTGTTAGCTGCCTTGTGGGTGCTGGGATTCGAACCTGGGGCCTCTGCAAGAACAACCAGTGTTCTTAACTGCTGAGCCATCTCTCCAGCCCCTCTTTTTCTTTATTCTTTAAAATATATTTTAATTTTAATTTTATTTTATGTGTATGTGTGTGTTGTCTGCATTTAAGTGCACCCATGTTGTGCAGTACCCATGGAGGTCAGAAGAGGGCGTTGGATCCCCTGGAAATGGAGTTAAGGTTGGTTGTTGGCCACCATGTGGATGTTGGGAACAGAACCTGGGTCCTCTGCAAGAGCAGCCAATGCTCTTAACAGCTGAGCCATCTCTCCAGCCCCAATTCTTTATTCTTCTTTGAAAGATAGACTCCTTTATTGTCTTTGATCTTTTTAAGTTTGCTTCTCTGACTCTGTGTTTAAAAGTTACAGTCTATTATCCTTTACAGATTGCTTTAGTACAGTAGGTAAGATACTTTTCTGGGCTTAATAACTGCCATGTATGGAACCATTCTCAATTTAAAAATTGAACATTTTAGTAAATAGATTCTGAAATCTTTGGGAGTATTTTCTGTCTCTGACATAACTGGTTTTGTTTCCCGTTCATGGGACACATAAATTTAGGACAAGTCACTGTATTAATCAGCTTCATGTTACACAGTGAAATAACAGAAGTGGTTAGTTTCCAAAGGGCAGAGGTTTAGAGGTTTGGAACCCAAGAGCAGATGACCCATTTCTTTGGGCCTCTGTTGAGAGCAGCACATTACAGCAGATGCACAGGGTATAGCAAACTGCTCATATAGTGAATGAGACTGGGCCTCAGTGACTAAATACCTCCTGTAGGCTCCACCGTCTGGAGACCCACAGCACCTCCCAGTAGTGCTGCCTACCCTGAGGACCAGGCCTTTAAACACATGGGCCTTTAAGGGACACTTCCTGATTTCAGACCGTGGATGGCAATAGTTGAACAGGTAGGCATAGGGGCACTAGGAGCTTATTTCTGGTCCTGACTCCCTAGTGCCACAAATACAGGAAATGTAATATTCCAGGTTTCTTCTGGGGGAAACCTCGTTGGCTTGTATTTGGCCAAGATGGTGGAAGGACTGGCAGATGTTAGCCCCAAATGTGATGGTTCTGAGACCAAGATGTCAGGTGTGTAATGGGGCATGGTTCCCAGGGCTCTGTTATAATCCAGCCTGACTTCCACCTTTGTTCTTAGAGTACAGTGGTCTCTGTTGCCAGTAGTTTGTACTTACCTGGTCAAATACTTGATGATGTCTTTAAGAAAGAGAGGCCTGATGAATCACTAGCATTGCTCATTGTTGCAGGGCATTTTCCCTGGGTATGATAGAGATAGTAAGTCAGTGACCATGTGCAGCAGCGTTGTGTTTGTGGGGGATAGAATTATCCTCTTGTGAGTTTGTTCTGATCGTCTGGTTTTAGTGCTGGCAAATGGAATGATAGACTCAACTTGAAATTCTTAATCCCCACATGCAGTGTGATACGTGCTGACACAGGTGACTGGAATCTGAGTGGGTTCTTTACCTCCTGCTGGTCTCTGCTTAGCTTAGAGTGTTTGCTGTGCCAGCACCCAGTCTGGTGGAACTTTTGTCAAGAACTACATCTATCTTGATACATCTATCTTGATACATAGACTCTGTATTTCAAGATGTTTGGGGACTCTGGCTCTTTGGATGGCATTATTCTAAACTTTGGTTGATAGGTTGTGTACATAACAGATGCTTTACAGGAGCCAGTATGACTCTGACTCTACCTTTTAACTATATCAGGAACTTAATTTGTGCCTCTAAACTCCCCCACCCTGTTTAGTCCCTTTTTTAATTAAAAACAAAAACAAGTTTCATATAGCTTCTCCTCCCCCAACCTGACCTCAAACTGGCTATCTAGCCAAGTCTAGTCTTGAACTCCTGATCCTTATGCCACAGTCTCCCAAGTGCTGGATTACAGGCTTGTGCCACCATTCCAGGCTAATCTGTATTTTTTCAAACCTGTCATTGCAAGAGTCTAACCCATCTGTTATTCCACATGCATTTATTGAGTTTGCTAGGATGAAAGGCATGGCGTACCAGGAAGGCGCAGAGAATGAAAACCTTCGTGTTCCTTCCACAAGATTGGTCTCACCTGAGACAACGCAGTTCATCACCTCTGACACTTTCATGGTTCACTGACACTTTCATAGTTCATTCTTGCTTGCTTCTTCTGCATTCTTCTCTCTCTCTGTCTCTGTCTCTCTCTCTTACACACACACACACACACACACACAAAATACCTCATCAGTTCCTTGATGTCAGTCTTGATGCCCCAGACTGAAATTTACTGAGATTTTCTTTTCCTTTTGACTGATATATTCTTATTTACTCTTTGGAGACCCATTTCAGTAAGGTGTAGAAAGCTTTCTTTGGCTTCTTTCCACCCTCCACAAGGTATGATACGTATGCCTGCTCCTTTGGTACCTGTCGTAGTACATATTTGTTGTAATTATTTGTGAGGTCCTGAAGGGTAAGGATTGGTGTCTTGCGACATCCATACTCATGAAGTCTAGCATGGCAGGCAGGTGGCAGGTGTGTTTGGATGTGTGAATTCATTATGTATTCAGGAGGGTAACAAGGTAGCCAAAGATATCCATACCAAAGTGACTCACCATTCACATTTTTCAAATCCTTCCTTTTTGTTTAGAGTAGTTCTATGTCAGTTTTGGAAAAGGCAAATTTTCACCAAGTAAAGATGCATAAAGTAACAAATGAGTCTGAGGCCAGCTGTCTGGGAATCTGATGCATCTGGAAACTGCCTCCTCTGTAGTGCTGCTACATGACTTACCTCTGAAAGCCTCTCCTCTTTCCACCCCAAGCCTGCCTCTCCACAGAACCTGCTCATACTTAGTCCTTCCAATTTGTCATATACTTAGTTTCTTAGCTGTACTCTATTGTTTCTTCAACCTGGGACGGTTTTCTATCTTCTGTTCTTAGTGAAAACCTAGGGTCACTGTGTCCTGTGTACCAGCAGGTCCACTTATAGGACAGCACTGTACAGGAATATTCAAACAAGAAGAATTGAAAATAACAAAATAAGTTAGGGTGCTTCAGCAGGTGATACATAGGTGTTAGCTAACTAGGCATGTTATGAAAGAGTGTGCCTTCACTGAATGGAAGGTAGATGAGCTGTGAAAAGAGCAAATTGTAAAATGTGTACAGTATAATTCCTTATTTTTTTGGAATATGAAATACTAAAAAGTCATGTTTATGTTTATGCATGTATAGACATTTGTGCTTGAAAATGTATAGAAAAATGTCTAGATTATCTAGAATTATTTACACACAACCATTTACAGTAATTACCTCTAAGAAGTAAGGTTCAAGAGGGTGACCACAGAAACTTGGTGTTTTTAACCTTAGTATTCTTTTAAACATATTTTATTTTTATTTTATACGTATGAATGTTTTGCCTGCACATATATAAGTACACTTGTGTCATGTAGTGCCCACAAAAGTCAGAAGAGGGTGTCAAATCCACTGGAACTGGAGTTACAGATGGTTGTTAGCTGCCATGTGGGTACTGGGAACCGAACCTGAGTCCTCTGTAAGAGCAGCCAGTGCTCTTAACTGCTGAGCCATCTCTCCAGCCCTACCTTACATAATTTTTAAAAATTATTTTAATATATTTTTATAAGAATTTTATGCTAGGTTTTTTAATATTGACAGTATAAATACAGAAATTACACATCTAAATATGTGTATGTATTTATATGTATGGGCATATGGCCCAGCTACATTTTTATAGATTGAACACCTGGTTAACTAGTACCCATATCGGTAATCAGAATATTCACATCACCACAGAAACGTTTGTACCTCTTTCCATTCACCACTTGCTTCTGCAGAAACACCATTACTGTGGCTTCTAGCAGTAGAGGTTAATTTTGAGGCCGGATGTACTCTTCTTCGTACGATATATTGTTTAACATTATGTTTATAAAATTACATCTTATTTCTTTTGAAGTTTAACATTTGCTTTGTAATAATTATAGATGTTTTGTAATAATTATAGATTCACAGGAAGCTATCTTCTGAAATTTTAAATTACTAAAGAAAAAAGTTTATTTCTTGGATTTGCCTGCCCTAGGCTCTGGTGGTGTCATGAAAATCTTTCTCTTTGTAAACTGGCAGCTTCTTGCTCTGTGGCTTTTTTCAAAAGAAAATTACTGTTTTTTAATCATGTGTATATGAGTGTATTGCCTGCATATATGTAAGTGCACTAGAGTTGGACGGCTTTTAGTTACCATATGGGTGCTGGGAATTGAACCCCAGTCCTCTGCAAGAGCAGCCAGTGCTCTTAACCACTGAGCCATCTCTCCAGCCCCCTCTGTGGCTTTTGAGTAGCTTTTATCACACGTCTTTAACCATGTGCGTGTTAGCCTCCTTTCTCTAGAAATGTGTTCTCTTCATCCTAATAAACATTCGATGTATAGTGTTTTGCAGTAACATTTAACAGTTGTTAAAGAAAAATAGTAAGAGTCCTGTCCTGTCAGTGCCATTCATGGGACTGAAGTCTGTTGAAAGTCTCTGAACTGATTTCCTTATCTGTAATATGGATATTATGATTATATCATCAGTTCAGGTGCTTTTTGCTTTAAGGAAACAGAGTCCAACTGAAACTGACTACGACAATAGTCGTATTACTTTACATAATAGGAAGTTACATCAAGCCAGGGGTGATGGTGCATGCCTTTCATCCCAGCACTTGGGAGGCAGAGGCAGGCAAATCTCTGTGCGATTGAGGTCAGCCTGGTCTACGGAATGAGTTCCCTGCCAGCTGGAGCTACAGGGAGCACCTGTCTCTAAAAGAAAGTTAAAAATAAAATATAAAATAAAAGTTGTGCGAATCACTTAGTTCAGCAGTTCCACAAGCCCATCAAGACCTTTTTTTTGACCATCCTTTGTGGCCACTCTCAGACTTCGTGTGTGTGTCTGTGTGTGTGTGTGTGTGTGTGTGCGTGCGTGCGCGCGTGCGTGCGTGCGTGCGTGTGTGTGTGTGTGTGTGTGTGTGTGTGTGTGTGTGTATGCGCATATGCGCTCCTGCGCCTGTGGAGCCCAAGAGAGGGCATCGGAGCCCCAGGAGCTGGAATTTCAGGTGGTTGTGAGACATGGATGCTGGGAACTGAACTTGGGTCCTCTGCAAGGGGCAGTCTTTGCCCTTGGCTGCTGATGTTCAGTCTGTGCATCTTCGTACACCAACATCCTGAGCAAAAAAAGGCCCGGTTCTTCTTAAATATGTCCTCCTAAGAGCACAGCAAACAGTAAATGGAAACTTTTCATTAGACCTTACATCTTGTTGACTATACTCTGTCATGCAGCACTGGTAGGAAGAGTGAATTGGAAACTGATGGCTGGAGAGTCAGCTGAAGAGTCACCTCTCAGGTGTTTGGGAGTAGACACCTAAACAGGATTAGCTTTTGTTAGGAAGGAAGCAGTAAGGCAGGGAATAATGGAAGCCAAGAAAGCAATCAGCACCTTTCCTACTCATGTAAATTAAATATAGTGTATATATGAAGCTATGTCTGTACTAAAACACTCTATTTCAGTTAACCATTAGTGCTTGTTACTGGTTTTGTGGATTACTTTAGAAATTTCTTTTTGCTACCCTAGTTAGTAACCTTCTAAAGCAAAAATAATTTCACTGTTGCTAAAAGCAATACATTATTTATAAGGTAATCTATTACAAGAAATAATGTAACTGTTTCAAATGTGAATCACAAATATTTTAAAGTTATCTATAAACCATCGTCATCATCCCATGCTATTGAAGTAAAGGAGCCTGATGTCCTTTGCTTAATAATGCCCCCATATCTGCATTTTCAAGAAAGCCATGGTTTATCAAAACCTAAATTGTATTTCAGATTCCCATTTTTTTCAAGTATTGAACACTAAATGACAGGTCAAATCATACATCTTCTTTCTTTTCCTGATGAATTAGAGTGAATTAACCAGACAGGAAGTAGTTTGCTCTTGAACTAGCACCATCTAATGGTGGCTGGTTAGATGAGGGGCTGCCCTGCTAGAAATTGTCTTTTTAGGAGACATGTTCCCCAATGTTGATTTACTCCTGGTTCAGGAAGCTGGCATTTGTGTGAGTCAGCAGGGTTTGGCTAACCTTCTTCACACTAGCTCTGTCTTTGTCTGCAAGTGACAGTGATTATTAGTTTCTGTCAATTAAGTTCCTAACATGCCTTTGCTCTAAAAAATGAAGCCCTAGAAATTTTCAGCTGATGGGTCTGTCACCTTTTCTCTCATTCCCATCTCCATTGCCTTTTAATAGAACCCCTCCCCCATTTGCCATAACAAATTATGTCATTTTGACCAAAGATATGAAAGGTGGGAATAAGTCCTGAACTCAGTTGTGAGCAGTGGGTGCTAATTACTGACTTGAGTGTTGTCCAGAGCTGTTGTCTTCTACTGTTGTAGCTACTGGGAGAAAGCAGCACCTTCCCTACAGAGCCGAGATGCACAGAGGAGCTCTCTTTCAAAATTGTATTGCCTGTGACATGCCAAAGTGGGTGGGGGAAAGTTCACAAGGTCCACTTCTAGATGAAGAGCTACAAGCAGTCAATGGATGCTGAGGGAAAAAGAATCAGTTTTCTCCAGGAACAAGCTCCCTGATAGGTTATCTAATCCCAGGTGGTTAGCCCTAAACACATGTACACAGGAGCATGGCTAAATGGACTCAATATATTATATCCATGTATGTGTGTGTGTATATATACATGTATGTATATGTAGCAATAATAAATAAGAGGACAATAACATGGGAGGAAGGAGGAGGGGAAGGGTTTGGAATGATATAAATACAGTACTCACATAAGAAATTCTCAGAAAACATTGTAAAAAAGCAACAAACCAAAAAAGTAAAATAAAGCAACAAGAAAAACAAAGTTGTATTGTTCAGAGGACAAATTTAACTGATAAGCATTTTGAAATTTGCTTTTCGGAGTGTGTAATCTAATTTGAGGGTAGAAGTTTGTCATGAAACTGAAACAACTTTACATAAGATTTTGAGCTAATCCATAATTACCTTTCATTAAGAATGAAGTAGTAGGCTTACTTTTTTCATACCACTTAAGCAACTCAATTCTTCTGTGGACTATTTTTTTGACTTAAAAATCTATAGTGAGGGCTGGAGAGATGCTCAGCAGCTAAGAACACTGGTTGTTCTTGCAGAAGACCCAGGTTCGAATCCCAGCACCCACATGGCGGCTAACAACTGTCCGTAATTCCAGTCCCAAGGCATCTGACAGCTTCTTCTGACCTCCGTGGGCACTGCATGACATGGATGCACTTACCTACATGCAGGCAATACATGCATATATGTAAAAATAATAAATAAAAATTTATTTTAAAACTTAAAAAAATCTGTAGTGAGCTGGGCATGGTGACTCATGCTTGTAAGCCTAGCCACTTGGGTTGTAGTAGGAGTATTAGAGTTTCAGGACAGCCTAGACTACATAGCAAGAGCCCATCTCAAAAAAAACTAGAAAGATTTGGTGAACTCTCCCATACCTAAAACCTCCAAGTGAAGTCCCAACTAAAATCAGAGAAGACTAACATTGGAAGCCATTAGAAGCCTCTGTCTAAAACCTGCTACCAACAAACACTTTCCTTCCTCTGGTTTCTGTTTATCTTGTGATGTGAGCTCATCACATGAAACTGTGTGTGCCTTTGACCCTTCCCCAATCCTCATCCATGCTGATACCTGATACAATTAAACACAACTCTTCTCAAACTTTAGAAACTCTTTTGTAACTTACTTTTTCTAATTTTTACTTGGTAGTATTTAAGTGTAAACTTTTTCTAACTATTAAGTGTTCTGAAGAGAAATTGATTAGTTTTCCAAAGATGGAAAAAAAACTAGTGATTCTTTAGAACAGGACTGGGTAAACTTTGGCCTGCACCTGGGCCAAATCTGGCTTGCTACATCTGTAAATAAAATCATTATAACCCAGCTAAACTCTTTCATTTATGTATTGCCGTGTATTTTTTTCATTTCTTGCACTACATTGGTAGAGTAATCTCAACAAAGACAAAGATGGTTTCATCGTAGTCACTGTCTGGTCGTTGATGGGAAATTGTCCAACCTTACTCTAGAGATCTAGAAAAACATTAGCCAGAACACTCAGCTCAGAAGTGTTAGGAATGCTATTACAGCCTAGGGCAGGATAGCAGCTTAAGTCTAAGGGAAAACCAAAAGCAAGCAACTACATTCATACTGAAGATGAGGCCTATACTGAGTAATGAGACTCCGCCTTATACAATGCCAGCCCCTCACTTCTCAGCTCATTTTTATCTATTTATTTTAATATATTTATATATTTTTATATATTTTTCATTTTAGGTGTATGAGTGTTTTGCCTGCCTGTATGTAAGTACATCCATGTCATGCAATGCTTGCAGAGGTCAGAAGAGGGTGTCAGATTCCCCTGGAACTGGAGTTACAGATGGTTGCTAGCTGTCATGTGGGTGCTGGGAACCAAACCCGGGTCCTCTTCAAGAGCAGCCAGTGTTCTTAACCGCTGAGCCATCTCTCCAGCCCCTCTCAGCTCATTTTTATCACTTTGCGGTTTTTTTGGCCACTTTTATTTTGCAACCCCCCCTTATAAATATATTAAGACATAATTAATATAAAGTAAATTGTGCCCCTAATGATATATTTATTTTTATTTGTACAAGTGTTTTGCATGCCTGTGTGTATGCTGGTATGTATGTAGTGCCTACAAAGGCTGGAGGGCAACAGAGTCTGCATATGGGTTCTGGGAATCAAACCCAAGTCCTTTGGAAGAACAGCAATTGCTCTTAATCCCTGAACCACCTCTCCAGCTCTAGTCTCAGTTTTGATGATGTAGAATCATCACTACAATCAAGAGAATGAGCCTGCCTGTCACCTCGGATGTTTTCTTATATTTTTGTTCTGGTAATTCCTTGCTTCCTCCCCCAACTCTGTCCCCAGGCAAACACTAGACTGCTTGTTGCTGAATATGTACATTGCATTATAAATTATAAGATTTTAACTGATGGACTCGTATAGTGTAATGTATGCTCTGTATTGTATCGTATCATATTGTGTCGTTAGAAATCAAGTTTCTATGTTCATTCATAAGTATCTGTGTGTGGAGCTGAGCTTTCATGTCTTAGGTCAGTACCTTGGTATATCTGGGTTATATGGTGGGTATGCTTTTAACTTTTTAGTACCTGCCCAAATGCTTTCCAAAGTGGTTTGCCATTGTACATTTCTACCGGTAAGTATGCAAGAAGTCTAGTTGCGTCTCATCCTTGACAGTTCATTCATAAATGCGAACCCTATTGTGTTCATATCAACATTACCAGATAGTGACAGGAAGCCACCAACATGAGATCTGGACATTGCAGCATAACAATAAACTTAGGTCTTCACATCGGTAAGAGAAGATATTGCACCTGTTAAACAAGTACAGGATGCTAGGAATGGTGGAACAATTTTTAAAAAGTGTTCTTAGTTTACAGAAAGGAAATTAGAACTATCATCCAATAAATAGGTGGAAGAGACTTTGAACAGTGGAAGAGAGAAAAATTTTAAGTGGATCAACTCATAAGCTCCCATCCTTCAACTAATGGAAGTTTTGAGACAAGAGAAAATGGAGATGAGAAAACCATCCTGCAGCTAACAGAAGGAATTCCCTCGTAACTGAAGGGCGCATAATACCATAGTAATAGAATCCAGAGTGCCCAGTACTAGGAATGACAAAAAAGTCCCCTCCTCCCCTATACCATTGTAGAACATTGTGAAACTTAACAAAAACAGGAATACAACACCTGAAACCTTCCTCTGAGGAAAAGGAAAGCAAACAAACAGAAAGCAGTTGTGTATGGGGGATGGGACTCCATTGGCACTCAGGAAGCAGATGTACATGGGGGTGGGACTCCAGTGACACTCAGGAAGCAGATGTACATGGGGGTGGGACTCCAGTGACACTCAGGAAGCAGATGTACATGGGGATGGGACTCCAGTGACACTCAGGAAGATGTACATGGGGGTGGGACTCCAGTGACACTCAGGAAGCAGATGTACATGGGGGTGGGACTCCAGTGACACTCAGGAAGCAGATGTACATGGGGGTGGGACTGCAGTGACACTCAGGAAGGTGTACATGGGAGTGGGACTCCAATGGCACTCAGGAAGCAGATGTACATGGGGGATGGGACTCCAGTGACACTCAGGAAGGTGTACATGGGAGTGGGACTCCAGTGGCACTCAGGAAGCTAGAAGCCACTGGCATAATGCTTCTAAAATTCTGAAAACAGTGATTACCAACACAGAATTCTGTATCCAAATCTTCTCTTGATAAAGTCTGAGGGTAGAAGAAAAACAGTTTTAGAAATACAAGGCCATAAGGTCAAACTCCCATACAATATGAGGAAGCTACTGAAAGATGTTCTCCATCAAAATAAGAAATTTAACCAATAAAGATGAAGACATGGATTCAGAAAACAGGGAATGCAGTACAAAAGAGATGACAGAAATGTTTGATGGAAGAAAAATCCAGATGGCCATTGAACAAAAGGCTGAGAAAACAGCAGTCAGGGTGGAAGAATTTAGGAAAGATGTGACTAAGAAGAAGAAGGGGACAAACAGGCAGACCAGATGATGGGGTTGGAGCCATTTGACTTTTTATAGCTTTGAGAGGGTGGGGAAGAATTAAGATAGAAATAAGGAAACCAGGCTAGGGAGATGGCTCAGCTGTTAAGAGCACTGACTGCTCTTGTAGAGAACTCATGTTGGTTGTCAGCACCACATAGGTGGCTAACAACCATCCTTAACTCCAGTTCCAGGGAATCTATTGCCCCCTCCTGGCTTCTGTGGGCAATTGCACAGCACAGGTGCACTTACATGCAGGCAAAACACTCATACACATAAAATAGAGGAATAAAGGTATGAAGAGAGCTAGTATAAGGAATTGTTTCTATTATAGATCTTGCAATATTTTTAAGCGCTATGTATTAATTTGATTAAAACTGCCTAGATATTATTAGATAGGGTGCTTAGTCTTCTGACTACCCTGGACTGTAGTATTACTTTTTCACCACTAGGACAAAAATACTGTTACTAAACCATCAACTTAGGGAAAATATTGTTTCCAAGAAAACCACATCTGATGCTTTGGAGCTGATGTTAGGGACTATGATCAAAGTACATTATATTCATGTATAAAAGTATCATAACGAAACCCATCATTTTATACAATTAATATACCTTAATAATTTTTCAGAGTTCTAGCCATACTTTCAAAGTTAAAGAATGGAAATGGTAAAGAACACTACTGTTATAGTTACAGCTTATAAAAGAAAGGCATTTTTCCCTCTTACCTATCGATCTGTATAAATGGAAGGCTTGGTCCTGTATTACAAGATTACCAAATAGGGGCTGGAGAGGTGGCTCAGGGGATAAGAGCATTTGCTTTTCTTCCAGAGGACCCAAGTTCAATTCCCAGCCACCCACACGGCAGCTCTTTTGCCCTCTGCCAACCTTTGTGGGCACTGCATACATGCTGTAAGCATATAAACAATCTAAACACCTGTATATAAAAAAAAGATTACTAAAAAAAAGTTCATTTAAGTTAAAATGGATGCTTAGGTATGCATATCAAATTTTTATGATTTCCTTGATTTATATGGCTTTTTTCTTATCTGATCAACTACTAGTATTACCCATTATTGGATAAGAGAGCTTCTGTGTTGCTTCAAGCTACAACTTGCCTTCTCTCAGCATTTCATCTATTGGTGCACAGGTATTTATGGAGTGTGTATTGTACAGGGGCATTCTGCTCAGCTCCATGCAGCCAGCACGACTTTTCTTGAGGAGCTACCAGCTAATGGCATGTTCTTGAAGGTACCATGATCTTAACACTTGTAGAATAGTTATCAAAGTAAAATCTAGACTTTGTAGCAAAGGCCAAAGCCACAGCTTCTTGTAGACTTTTGGTTCCTAACCCTGGTTATACCCTGAATAAATGAAAAGTTTTTGAAAAAGGCTGCATCTAGGACTGTGTTGAATCAGTCTTTGAGAGGGGGTGCAGGTATATAGATGTATGTAGGAATAGGCAAGTTAATTGTAGTTAAAATAGTTTGATGCTGCCCCAACTAAATCTAATAACTTCATGTTGATTTGACATCACATTTTTCTTCCTGAATCGTCTAGGGACAAATCTGTATAGTGTGAGTTTGTCAAAGTTAATGATTTATTGGAATCTTGTTGGAGATGAACCTTTACATACTATAATATTCAGAGATTATTATCATATTAATACTTTACTTTCAGCTTTTCCTTTGAGGAAAAAAATTTTTTAAGAAAGCTAAGTTGCCGGGCGTGGTGGCACACGCCTGTAGTCCCAGCACTTGGGAGGCAGAGGCAGGCGGATCTCTGTGAGTTCAAGGCCAGCCTGGTCTACATAGTGAGTTCCAGGACATCTGGAGCTTACAGGGAGACCCTGCTTCAAAAAGACGAAAAAAAAAAAAAAGTTGATTTACAGGTTGAAGCATGTTTTAGGAAATATTTTAGTAGGTCATAAGCTTTAAGATATATACATATATGTATATATGACATACTGATTAAGGTTAGGAATATTAAACTATGAGGTTCTTTTTTATCATGAATAACATGTCATAATTTTATGTATGATGAGCAAAGACTGGTGACAAAGGAATTGACATCCTGAAATCTCCGTTGCGTCAAATCTCTGTCTCTCGCTCTCTCTCTCTCTCTCTCTCTCTCTCTCTCTCTCTCTCTCTCTCTCTCTCTCCCTCTCTCCTTGAGACACGATCTCATTATGTAGCTTAGGCTGGCCTGTAACTTGCAGCAGTCCTGCCCCAGCCTCCTGAGTTGTGGGATTGCAGGTGTGTACCACCACAGCTTGCAAAATAAAAGCCCTTCGGGTGATTTCATTCATCCTTAGGCCTAGGACTTTGCAGTTGGAAGTGGAGCACATTCATAATCTTTTTTCCCAGCTCCTGTAAATACAGCTGCACCCTTTTTGCTTTTTTTCATACTTACATGAGTCCAAAGGGGACTAGAAGTTAGTGCTCTAACTTCAGATTTGCTTCTCTTTGTGCTGATGTTTTCTAGATCAGGCTGGTATGTTACAGAAGGTTTTGGTTCTGGTATCCATGTGAGAGAGAGTTCTGTGAACCAAGTACTTATCATTTCACCAAATCAAATTCCAGAGTATATGTTTCATTTAATTATGAATTTTGAATTGGAAAGGAAATCTTCATAGTTCACTTCTGCCCTTAGAATGACAAGACTGTGGGATGAGACACATGGATTGAGACATGGATGTCTTCACTTTGTGGCATGGGCTTTCCTTTCATCCCTCCCCCTCACCTCCCAGCACACGTGAATACATGGACACACTCCTACTTCTTGAAGACAGAATTGTTAAGCTTTCCTTTCTGTAATCTGTTTGCCTATCCATTACGGTGAGCTTTGTAAGATGGCTTGGGCAGATACATCCAGGAAGGAGGAAAGGTCTTGCTAACTGAATGGGAAAAGGAAAACACTTGAAGATTTATGAGGTGGTTGAGTGCTTTGATAAAGATTCCAGAGGCCCCACCTGGACAAATGATCAGAAATCGGGTAGAAGTTCAGTGCTATCTTATCGACAGGAGCAGCTTGGAGCGATGAGCCCATTAATATCTTATGTCTCCTATCCCTACCTTCTATTTTGTTCAAATATCAATGCCTCCTGTGTAGTACTCAGCATTTTTACAAGTTTGTAAAGTAAACAAATATGCCCCCTCCCTCTTAGAGTTAGAAAATGGATAATACAGTGAGGTTGAGTGAGAATCCCCAGTTATTTGGCTGGTATATTGATGAGGACTTCTCTGGTTTCTAGTAATCAAAGCACAAGTCACAGTTGTTGAAGCAAAAAGAATTTGTTGACTTATGTAACTAAGAAGTTCAAGGATGTAGCAGGTCTCAGGCATGGCTGGACTCAGGAACTTTCTCCTTTTGGCATCACTTGTTACACAGATGATAGTTGCTCTGGTAGTTGAAGACTTTCAAACCTGCTGTTTTTGTCAATACTTGTTCCCCCTAGAAGTACCAGCCTATGACGTGGCCTTGATTTTTCAGGTGCCTTGAACCAGACATTCTTCACTGTTTTCAGGGAAACTTAGTCTCCTCATCAGCAAGGTGGCCCCAGCCTTGGCCATTGGCTGTTCTATTGATTATCATCAAAGGGCAACCTTGGGAAGCTGCCTTAGTTTTGGAATCTAGTAGTTTGAAGTAGGCAAACAATAGAGGTTCTGTTGTTGGATTGCTTGCATGGTCCAGCATTTAAGAGGCTCCTGACCTGGACAGAAGGCTTTCCTTCATTTCTTCCTGTCCTGCATGTTTCTCCACTATCATCATCTTTGCTTCAGTTTCTCGGTGTAAGTTCATTGCTTTATCTAATCCTTTCTTCTAGTCCCTCTGCTGTGAAGATGGGCTGGACAGCTTCCTCCTCCCTTGAGTTGAGGCATAATGACCATTCTTTTCTTTCTAGGACAGTTCTATATAGCAGAATTGCATGTTGCCCTGCTTAAGAATGTCAAGTTAGTGAGAACTCAGATTTCCTCTTGTGGATAAGAGACCTGTGTCTCTGAAGACCAAAGTCAGAGTCCTCCGTCTCAAGCTCAACCTGAGTATTTCCGGAGCCTGAGTAGCCTGGACACTAGGAATGTGGGCTTAGGGGCTTCCTACGGACTTTTGTGACCATGATGGCCATGAGAATGGGGACAGGAGTGCTTGTAAATGCTCTAGTTTTTATTCCGACTGTCACCAAATAAAAATGACCTAACTATATTTTGAGCCCTGAAGCAGCACTGAAATGACATGCCACCTGCTGACCTAATCCATTTCATTTCTGGTTCCAGGATAGCCAAAGCAATTTGCAATTGACTATTTACTCTTTAGAGCAGTGATGATTAGGTCTAGTGTAAGAAATCATATGCTTTGTCACAAATTAAAACTTTAAAGGATAAAGTTATCCTTTTGGAAAAGAATTCATTTAAATATGGTGCATTTCCCCTTGGAGACTGACTATGCTTTTAGAAAGCATCTCTTGCCCACTGTTCCCCAGGAAGGAGTGCAGTCTGCTGATGAGATCTGAGATAACAGGAGTGTTTCTCAGTAGCAGCTGAATAGGGAAGAGCGAGGAGACTACTATATTTATCTTTAGGTAAATTTTGCAATTTACCAGGAAAAAAAAAATCTCTGTGCCATCCAAGCAGATTAACTCACGTTAATCCAGCACCTGCTTGTCTGGCAAACAGAAGAGAGGGTGCGGGTGCATGCAGCTGCAGCCCACACACTCGGGCTGGACACACTCCTTGTCTCGGAGTGTGCCAAACAGCCCAGATGTGGAGGGATTTCTCCTCCTTCAGTTTTAATGTCAATAAATTACATTTCTTCCCTTCAACAAATGGAGCCCTGCGAGGAAGACTTGTAAATTCCAGTTCCAGGAGTTGGACTCTGGTCTTGAACGTTGTGATTAATCGGGACATACAGTGCTGCAATTGAAGAATTAGGGCTGTAGACGCACCTCCTTTCTTCTCCTCCCAGAGAGCCCGATATCAGTAAGTAGCACGCTGGCAGAATTAAGGTGTCTGCTTCCAGTTCCACCCTCCTACTTCTTGCTTGCTGCCATTCACCAGCTATGGAATTTGCCTCTCTGCATGGGCCGCTCAGAAGCCAGGGCTCCTGCTCTCCCCACCACACTCACAGTCAGCAGAACAGGGAAATCACACTGATCAGCACACCACTCAGTTGATCAAAGGAGGCCAGCCACTTGTCTTCAACAAAACCCAGCGGTATTAGTCAGTATGCCTTCTCCTGCTGAGAGCAAGGCCGCTGGAATGCTGCTGGCAGCTTCCGGCTGTGTGTAGAAAGCTGCGCATGCTCCCTTTGGCTTGGCTGTAGCCTGGGCCAAGGCAAGGGGGCAAGAGGAGGAAGAGGCACTGATGGCCGGTTCTTTCTGGTGTTCTTTTCTGGTGTGAAGAATTTCTCTCCAAAGGCAGTCCCTGGTGGCAGCCCTTAACTCTGCTGGGGAAAGATTTGATAATTTTCTTTTAATTGCATAAGAGTGAAGCCCTTGAGCAAATGGAGCCTGGTGACTACATGGGATATATGATAGAATACAGCTTTACTTTGAGTTAATCACAGGTCTGACGGATCATAAAATTAAAGCAAGCCACATTCTCTCTAGCACTTAATCTCATGATTCAGTCTCTTTTTGCCCTTTGCTGGGTAGTCTTATTTTGTAGGGAAACTACAGGTCTTGGTGCTAATTTGTTGGCTGTAGACAGTACTTTGCTATTTGTGACTGTCAAGTATTTAATTCTCTTCCTTGTAAGCATTTCAGACAGTTGATATAATATGGAACAAGGAAGGGGCCCCCAAGTAGGACAGGGGCTGTTCTCTGTCACTTGCAATGGAGCATGCTGGCATGCTTGTGTTTGCAAGGGAGCATGCTGGCAACCAGCAGGGATAGTACTGACAGGTGGGAAGGGCAAGAGCAGAAGTTGTCCTCGCCTTCCTCTGTCTTTCTGTGCCCTTCTATCCCCACCCTCTTCTACCTGGCCTTCTGCTTTCCTCTCTTTCTTTGGAAGCCATCTGTTTCCCTCTGCCAGTTCTGTCTGGCTTGCAGGAGCCTCCACACACAAGATCGCACTGTTGAAGCTAGCCTGTGTTGACTGTAGTCACTTTAGGAATTGGGCCTGGGCTTGGCTTGATGGTCAGACTGCAGGGTGAGAGGACTTGTCACAGAGGGCTTCATAGATTTTATAGAGCCATTCTAGAGACTCAGAGGACAGCTTATTTACTACCTGGACCTGAGGAGTGATAGAGGGGCTTGTTAAAGCCTGGCTCTGCACATCCCCAAGGACTTTCTATTAGAGCTAGGAGTGACATTAGTCTGTATTTTTTGTTTTTGTTTTTTTTTAAAAAGGGAGGCAGAGGCAGGTGGATCTCTGTGAGTTCAAGGCCAGCCTGGTCTATATATCAAGTTCCAGGCCAGCTGGGGCTACAGGGAAACCCTGTCTCAAAAAGACCCCCCAAAAAAACAAGCAACAACAACAAAAAAACACACACACAAACATAGCTGCTTCCTTGCCTTTGTCTAGGCCTGGATCTAAGCTAGTGGGGAGAAAGGGAGGGAAATGGCCCACACCTAGTGGCTCTCTTTCAAAACTTGGGGTGAAGCGTTGCCATCGTGCCATCAGTAGTGCAAGTTGTCGGTAACACAGCTTGTCATTGGGCAGGATGGGGTGAGTTACTCCCTGAAACAGGTGTCCAGTTAAGTATTTCCTGTCTATGGTCTCCTTTCAATTATTTTCTTCTCAGGCTTTGCTGGTGGGAATATAAACGGTACAGCCTCCTGAAGGCAGTCTTAACAATTTATCAAAATGTTACGCATAGGGTTACCATGTGACTCAGCAGTTTCACTTCTGGGTCTGAATCCAAGAGAAATGAAAACAGATATTCAAGGAAAAGCAAGCTTCAACATGAGTGTTCATAGCTACATTGTTCATGGTAGCCCAAAAGTGCCAACAACCCCATCAAATGAATGGTTACATAAAATGTGGTACATCCAAGGGATGGAATATTACTTGGCAATAAAAAGGAATGAAATACTGACATACTGTGATGTTGATGAATCTTAAAAATGGTATGCTAAGTATAAGAAATGAGTCACAAAAGACCATATATGATATGATCCCATATAGTAAATATCTTAAATACACAAATACACAAGTGATAGTTCATTAACGTCCTGGCCTAAAGAAATGTTAGTGTGGGAGTTCCTGAGGAATGTCTGCTGTTGTGTTCAGGGTTTCTTTTGGAGGTGATAAAAGTGTTTCCAAATTGATGGTGGTTATGATTGCACAACTATGAAGACACCAGAGGCTGTTGAACTCTGTAGGTTAAATGGGTGGATTATATTATATGTGTACTATGTCAGTAAAGCCGTTAAAAATAACATCTGGGCTAGGGTACTGAATTCCTTTTCTTAAAAGATAACAGCAGCTAGAACCCACATTCTCAAGAACACCCAGGTAATAATGGGAATAACTTATCCATATGGTGCACAACTGCTGCAGTTGTCACGTGCTTTACCCAGTTCTGTCCCCCTGAACCCCACTGTGCAGGTGACACTGACACACATAAAGAAAAAATGACTTTTCAAGAGTTACATAGCCATGTGGCACAACAAGCATTTGGTGTCAGGCTTTCGGCTTCCTGGTCATGGCCCTGTGAGAAGTAGGAGTGACCCGGGTGTTCCCCAGATTAATTACCCTAACCTTTTCACTTCTCTAATAGATGAAGTCACTTGCTGTCTCTGTATTGCTTTCCTTATCTGGAAAATGGAGATAATGCTTTTCACCTCAAAAGTCATTTGCCTTCTTCTCTTGATTTTCTTTATGTAGAATTGGGAGTTAGGAATGTTTCCTGTCTTAGGGGCATATAATAAGGGCTAATAAAAGACAATTATAAAACCTCTCTGCCTGACTGTACAAATGCTTCACAATAAACCATCAAGGAGAATTGTTTTTTCCTCTTTCCTTTATATTGTTCAACCTTACAATCTCAGCAGGATGTAATAATAACTACTTATATCACTTTTCTCTAAGGAGCTCAAAGCACTTTACTGGCATTATCAAATTAATCCTCCCCTCATCCCTGTGAGTTACACTGGGAACTGGTGTCAGAGGAGCCAGAGTGGAGGAACTTGCCTGAAGCCTTTATCGCAGGCTGGGTCTGTACTCTACCAATTGCTCAGTTATTTGTCCCTAGTGATATTTGTTTGGTCAATTACATTTATTATCTATGAGTTTGTCACTTGTTAAACATGAAAAAATGCTGGAATGGTGCTTGTGAATCAGTTTAGATGAGCTTAACTTTATCAAGGGTAAAGCTGTTTGTTCTGACCTGGCTATGTTGTCCTCCATCCGGGCTTAACAGCAGTTGGTAACTCCTGGCTGCACACTTTTAATGTGAGTATTCACTGTGGGGGAGCAGTGCCAGCTGTGTCCCCACAGCAGACCAGAGAGCTCCTTGATGAGTGTTTGGAAACCATCCTCATTTGTCCAGACACTGCCATGGACTGAAGGCAGACTTCCCTCCAAGTGGCTGAGTTTTACATTGTGTTTACATGTCCAAAGCTCATTTACCATCTGTACTACAACCTAGGTCTTGACCAGCACCATTGGTATGAAATATTATTGACTTATGGCTTGGTCCCATCGCCAGGCCTTCTGACAGAGAATGTGTATGAAGGGAGCAACCGGATGACAAGAAAGGCCTCTGTGTTCTTGCCTTGAGTAGCTTCTCACAACCCACCAGAAGGCAGGTGACCCCCGGCCCAAACACCGGACACCATGGGATTCTGGCTTTTACCTGGTTGTGAAAAAATGCTAGTTTCTTGCTGAGGCTGGCCTATTGACACTTTTGTTTTTTTAAGTTGTAGTTTTCTCTTTTGCCATATATTTCATATTTGCCACATAACTGAGCAGTTGATCTCTCACCCTGCTTGATGGGGGAATACTCCTCCTGCACCAGAAGTAAGTTAGCCCCAGTGTGTTATCCCATGGGAGAGAGGGCCCCAGTGCCATTGGCACTGTCCTGTGTGCAGTTAATTAAACCGCCTGCTGTGGGCCTGGATTTCTGCTGCTGCTGTTCACTGATGTGTGTGAATTGAGTGAAGCGCATGTACTTAGGTACTCACGGAAACAGACCCTGAAAATAGCAAAAGATGGAGTTGGGGTAAAGCCCTCAGCTTGTAAATAAGCTTGGTAATCTGGCTAACTAAATGCCAGCATGCACAAAGCTGAGAATTGCATTTCTGAAGATAAGACAGGCCCTTTTTGTGTTTTTATCTTTTCCTCCCAAAATGTATTGAGTTTTAATATGGTGCTTTATCTCAGTAAGCAAGAAAATAGAGCCAGTGGTGAACTCATGGGCCTCTGGGCCCAACCTGAAGAGGAGACTCTCTTCATTTCTCTGGTGACCACATCTCAAGAAGATGGATCTTGATCAGATTCTTCTTAGTAAGACAGCTGGCTGCGTGTCCGCTCTGTGGCGTTGGTGGGTGGTTAGGAGCTCACAGAAGGCAAAGAAGACTTTCAAAGTCTGGTGTGGGGCTAGCAAGATGGCTCAGCAAGTAAAGGCCTTGTCATGCAAACCCAGAGACTTGAATTTGATCCCCAGAGCCTAGGTAAAGGTGGAAGGAGATTTTTTTTTTGTTTCCCCCCCCCCCCCCCCCCCGCACACACTAATAATAATAAAGTCTGGTACTTACATGTTTCAGAGAATGGATACTAATGATTTCAAGTTAGGCTTCTTCCTTTTTTCATTTAAATGTTTAGAGAAAGAATCTTGATGTTCATTCCTTTTTGAAATACTTTGTGGCACTTTGGATTCTTCTTGTAATTCTGTTTACTAGAACTAAAACATGAACTGCTTATTTAAGGGGCTCTGAGTAATTTTTAAAAATTGCAACTTGCTTACTTGGTTAAAATATATCAAGTAATTAGGGAATAATAGTGGAGGGTTAAAAATATTATGTGGCCAGCCAGGTGTGGTGGTACACACCTTTAGTCCCACTACCCAAAGGAAGGCAGATCTCTGTGAGATCAAGGCCAGTCTGGTCTACATAGTGAGTTCCAGGCCAGCTGGGGCTACAGGAAGAGCCTGTCTCAAAAACAAAACAAAAACCAATAAAACATGTCTGGCTGAAGGACTCTGTCCTTTCACCTAACCCAACTCCCTCAGTTGGTCTTGGATTTTTATGTAAAATCCATCAGCCAGGAAGTGCTTAACGCTTATCAACTTAGGTTGAGAGCACTAACCACACAGAGAAGACTAGGTTGTACATAATGAAGCTTATGCATGTGGTGCTGATGAGGAAGGAGGCAAGGCTTGGGAACCTCGGTGGGAGAGGCAGGAAGAGTGGAGGGTTTTGTTGTTGTTTTTGAGAGGGCCTCATATAGCCCAGGTTGGCCTCAAACTCCTGATCTTCCAGCCTCCTCCAAAGTGCTGGGATTGCAGGCCTGTGCCACCACATCCAGCTTACTTGGAGACATTCTCAGTCAGGAATCACAGGAGCCAAGATGCATAGACACGAACACAAAATAGAGCAAACTTTAAAACCTTGTTTTTTGTTTCAGAAATATTGGTAAATAAAAATAGGCTTGCATCATTATGACAGGGTCTACCTTAAGTGACTACCAGTCTGTCCTCTGCTTGTGACTAAACTTGCTCTGAAAGCTTTGATCTGTGTCTGTCACTTAAATGGGATTCTTTAACATCAGAAGAGTGAATGAATTTGTATTTGGAGGAAATAAGGTTTCGTTGGCCTATTTGCCTTTTTTGTATGTTTTGCTAAAATGTTATATTCGAGGAATTAAATCACTTCTCTATCTTCTAGACAGATGCCAGATCTATAGTTAGAGCAAGGATTTTTTTTTTCCCCATAAATGAAATCTTGTTTCCTAATTGTGAGATCTTGGTCTGTTTGCTGTAAATGTGAATGTTTAAGAATGTAAGCACAAGCCGTGGTGGCGTATGCCTTTAATCCCAGCACTCCGTGAGGAAGAGGCAGATGAATCTCTGAGTTCAAAGCCAGCCTGGTCTACATAGTGAGTTCCAGGCCAGCACTAGTACACTTTGAAAAGTACTAGAGCTGGGCCTGGTGGTGTATGTCTTTGATCCTAGCACTCGGGAGGCAGAGGCAGGCAGATCTCTGTGAGTTCAAGGCCAGCCTGGTCTACATAGTGAGTACCAGGCCAGCTGGGGCTACAGGGAGACCATGTCTCAAAAAAGGACAAAAAAAAAAAAGAATGTGAGCACAGTTTACTGTTAGCAAGGGGGTGGGTGGCTGTTGGAGCACCAACACTGGTTTAAAAGTTAGCTTCCTTGTCTGAGATTGCCTGAGGAATGAGTAAAAATCCATATTTACCTATGGTAAGGCTATGTAGGCTGTTGCTCAGAAAAGCTGTTTGCTTGGAAAATAAAATATGAGAGTGATTCAGCTGAGGACTGGAAGGAGGAGGAGACCAAGGGGTCCTGGCAGTATAAGGATTGGGGGCTTCTGTTGAAAGTTAAAGTTATAGATTTGGGTAGGATGACAGGACCCTAAAACTTCCATTTGCATCTTTTTACCTTAGTATTGATTTTCTGATACTTACTTTCTATTAGTTAAAGGCACATCTGGGCGAGCATGGTGGCACACGCCTTTAATCCCAGCACTCAGGAGGCAGAGGCAGGCAGATCTCTGTGAGTTCAGTCTGCTGGGGCTACAGGGAGACCCTGTCTCAAAAAGATTAAAAAAAAAAGCACATTTGGATTTACTTTTTTATTACATTTATTTATTTAGTTATGTGTGTGTGTGTGTGTGTGTGTGTGTGTGTGTGTGAGCGAGCTTGTACGCTAACATGTGCCATGGTGTTTGTGGTTTGTGGAGGTCAGAGGACAACAGGCAAGAGTCAGTTCCTACTCTCCACTTGTGTGAGTCCTGGATTTCAAGCTCAGGCCGCCAGACTTGTGACAGATATCTTTACCCACTGGACCATCTCACCAGCCCCACATTTCAGTTGAAGAATATATTCTCAATGAAGCATAAAGTTACCTGTTGCTGAACTTATTTGTCAGTTGGTTTTCATATATCTTGTTTTATGCTATTACTTGTCCCATTTAAACAGTGGTGCTTGGATTTAAAGCTTATTCCCTATCAATTTTATTATTGTGCTTTTATCATCTTCTCAAGTATGGTACATAGCTAATGCATTGTTGCTGTATGATGAAAGCAGAAACAAATTTGCAGCATTAACCAAAATCCTAACCCTTTCTCCATTTGCTTGATTTACACAAAGTAAATTATGTTATGCCGGATATAAATCATTAAGTACATAACTTAAAGCAGTTACTGTGATCTGTCTTTTACTGTTTCTGCCCTCACACCCAAATGTGGGACTTCAAATCTGAAAGGCAGTGAAATGATGAGAAAACTGCTCTTCTAGAGTCCTGAGCGAGCATGCATTTCCATGTTGGTGTGTGACAGCGGGTTCCTTTCTGTCCTGAGCCCAGGATGCACACATTGCATTCAGGATGGAATGTTTGCTCCTTGACTTGTCTGCCTCATTTAAATATTCATACTTCACCAGAAGGAAAAAGCTGCTGACTTCTAAAAGTGGGTCAGTTTTTTTTTTTTTTTAATGGCCCTTTTGGCACTTTGTAATGTGTTAATACTGCCTTAGAAGGGGAGTACGTTGGCAGAGCTCATTTTTATCACTTCAGGGGCCAGAGCTTCACAGGACCAATGGATTGAGAGAATTGCAGATATTAATAACTAATAGGCTGTGGTATTGGACTTTATTTGCCTCTCTGTCTGCTGTTCTGGGTATAGAATGTTGTATGTTAACCAGAAAGACTTCATTTAAAAAAACACTTTGATGTGCAGATAAATGATTAAGATGAGGATGGAGGTAAATGTATCTTCAAATGTATTATACTTCAGAGCAAATCCCGCAGCTGCATAACTTTGTTTTATTTTTTCTCTTTGGACGTGATAACTTTTGAAAGCCATCTTTGGACAGAATGTGTTCATTGTTAGGTTATAAATCTTACACACCATTCATTTCAGCTTAGTGACTAAAGTGTACTTAAAAAAAAAACTTTGAAGAAATTTTTACGTGTATGTCTTCATGAGTTTATATGCACCACATTTGTGCAGGTGCCTGTGGAGGCTAGAAGAGGGTGACAGATACCCTGGAATTGGAGTTGGGAGCTGCCTGATAAGTGCTAGGAACCAAACTTGGGACCTCTGAAAAAAGCAGTCCGTGCTTTTATCCACTTAGCCATCTCTCAAGCCCTATGAAGTGTACTTTATATTGACTGGCTTTCTTATATCTAAGGGACCCAAATAGCATTTAAGCATAAATGCCTTTTTTTATGGTAATGTAATTTTTTATTTTTGGGTCTTTTTCAGACACGGTCTCTCTGTAGCCCCAGCTGTCCTGGAACTCACTATGTAGACCAGGCTGGCCTTCAACTCACAAAGATCTGCCTGGGATCAAAGCTGTGCATCACCATGCCTGGCTATAAATGTCATTTTTTTATCCTTACAGAATTAGAAATTTACATGTCTTTTATGGATATGGGGAAAGAGAAGATGACAGTAATAGAAGGTGCTGAGTGGAGGGAGATCTGGAGAGGCTGGTTACTGTGTGTCTTAGTGCACAGGACGGCTATAACAAAACACCCTGAACTGTGTAGTTTACAGATCATGGCCCTGCTGGCTGGGAAATTCAAGATCAGGGTGCCAACATATTTATTTTGTGTCTGATGAGAGCTTGCTTCCTCACATGGCAGAAGGGACAAATAAAACCCCTCAAGCCTCTAGAACACTAATCCCATTCATGAGGATGGGCCCTCACCATCTTGACCCCCTGAAGGCTCTCCATCTCTTGATACTGTTACATTGGAGGTGGATTCAACAAACAAATCTTGAAGGGACACAAACTCAAAAGGCTGCACCAAGTCATAGTCACAGGACCTAGGCGAGACTGAGCATCAGATAACTTGTCCAGAAGAAATGTTGTACATTTCCTATCAAGTTGCCTGGCACCCTGTAAAATATCCAGAATGTGGTTGAGCTGGTGCTCTTGAGGAATTATTTGTTTACCTTCCTTTAGACATTAGTTGTGTTTCATTAGTTTTGAAGATTCTTTTTTAAACCTCAAATCACGTTAAGTGTAACAGGGAAATTACCTTATAGGGGTTGGAGCAATGGTTTGGTTGGTAGAATGCTTGCCATGCAAGCCTAAGGCCCCAGGTTTAGATCCCCAGCACTTATAAAATTTAGGCATGGTAATGCATGCCTGTCATTCCAGCACCTGGGGATGCAGAGATAAGAGGATCCTTGGAGCCTGCTGGTCAGCCAGTCTAGCCAATGGGTAAGCTCTAGGTTCAGTGGAGCTCAAAAAATAAGGTGAAGTAGAAGTAGTGCAGTGGTGTACACCTTTAGCCCCAGCACTCGGCAGGCAGAGGCAGGTGGATCTCTGTGAGATCAAGGGCAGCTGGGGGCTATAGGGATACTCTGTCTCAAAAAACCAAAATAAATAAGGTGGAGAACAACAGAGAAAGACACCTGATGTTAATTTGTGGTCTTCATAAGTGCATGCACATATATACAGTGTGCACTCATATATGTGCACTAGCTTAAAGACACACATATACATTTTTAAAAATTATTTTGTAGTACTGGAGAGTAAACCCAGGGCCTTGCACTGAGCCACACCCCTGCCTAGAAATTGCCTTTTTTTTGTTTACTTGTTTGTTTCTTTGTTTGAGACAGGATCTCCCGCTAGCCCCAGCGGGCCTGGAAGACCTGTGTAGACCAGGCTGGCCTTGATCTCACAGAGACCTGCCTACTTTTGCCTCCTAAGTGCAGGGATTAAAGGCATGTGCCACCATACCTACTGAAATCGCCAAGGATTTTAGAAATATGTTAGGTGAATCCTGCTCTCTAGGATCACAGAGTATAGAGTTTTAAGGAGCTCTGGGCCATAGCTTTATGATGACAGAATCCTTTTGTAATAGAAATGCTCCCTAATGCGTGTGTAAGGACTATATGTTATGGTATGTGAATTCTGATGGTTCATGGGAAAAAAAGCTGCATGACTCAAGAAGTGGGGGGGGGGATATATAGATGATTGGTTCATCCAAATGATCACAGTACTATTCTGTGACTTTTTCCTTATGTTTGAAGTTTTCCAAAGTAAAGTGCCATAAACGTAAAAATGCTTCCTCATTCATTTTGAATTTGGATCTTCATGTACTGGGTGTGCTTACAAAGCAGCAAATCGGGTAGCACCTGTACCCTGGGACCCTTGCATGCATCCTAGAGCAGATCACACCTCCCAGAAAGATGTAAGGAATTGTGGTCTGCCTGTGACTGACACAAGTGAAGCAGCTTCTGACTTTGGGAGTCACACAGCACACATATGACCCAGATGATAAAAAGCCTTCCTTTTTAATGCCTTTCATAGTATGAAACAAAAATTTTTTACTGCTCAAAGGAAGTAACCACAATATTCAAATCGTTGTTGGCACAGTAATTTCCCTGAACATTGTAAATGTTTCTAAAATTTCATTTTTAAATGATTTTTTAATTTGGTGTGTATGAATGTTTTACCTGAATGTATTATGTGCAGCACATGCATGCCCCATGCTGCGGAAGCCAGAAGAGGACATCAGATCCCCTGGAACTGGAGTTAAAGATGGGCATTATCCTCCATGTGGGTATTGGGAACTGAACCCAGGTCCTCTGGGAGAGAAGCCAGTGTTCTTAATCACTGAGTCATCTCTCCAGCCCCCTAAAGTCTTATTTGTTAATGACTTGTCTTTTTCAGCCTCCTGACTTTTCTAGTGTTGCACAATTGCAAACAGTATTTATATGTATTCAGGTTTTTGTTGTTGTTTTAGTTTTCTGTTTGAGGTATTTATTTATTTATTTATTTGAGTTTTGTTTTGTTTTGTTTTAAGGAGACAGGGTCTCCTTGTAGCTCCAATTAGCCTGGAACTCACTATGTAGATGAGGCTGCCCTCGATCTCATAGAGATCCACCAGCCTCTGCCTCCTGAGTGCTGGGATTAAAGGCAAGCACCACCATCCCCAGTGAGAATTCAGTTTTTAAGAAAATAACCATGTTTGCTTCTGTGTTTAAAATGTGTTGCAGGCTATTGAGAAAGAGGAAGAGGTAGACTTTTGTACATGTTTTAAAAGAGAAAGAAATAAGTACATGTATTTCACGCTTGCTGTATTATCTCCACAGTGGAAAGTTAGCAATGGAGGCCTGTTTATTATGCTGGCATTTCACCTCCAATGCCTTGACACAGACTGGAGTAACCTTGGAGCTTTTCACTCTGACTAGATCAGGAACTCTGTGTGTGTGTGTGTGTGTGTGTCTGTGTGTCTGTGTGTCTGTGTGTTTCTGTGTGTCTGTGTGTTTGTGTGTATACTCTTCTATTTTGAGCTCCAAGCAAGTAGTTCTTGGAGTGAATAGATTTATATTTAACTAAAGAGGAAAAGAAGAGCTATTCCTGGGTTTTTGCTGTTTAAATATTCAATTCATGAGAGAGAACTGGGCTATAACGAAAAACTGCAGTGATGTTTAAACTTGAACATAGAGACTTCTCCATCTTGCACAGTGAGCAGTTGTGTGTAAGATACTCCAGGATTGAGCCAGTAGGTACCAGCAGGACCTCTGGATACAGTCATACAATATTTTTAGTGTGCTGGACCATGGTAGTTGCCAAACTGCAAATTTCTAGTATACAAGAATGAGTAATTCACTGTTTTCTTTCAGAGTCACTTTAGCTTGTACAAAGGCTACAGAGTTCCAAGCCCTTACCTCACTCCCACTTCTTCAAATCACTATGCAAGCATTGTCTCTTCTATTTATAATTGTATTGCTCTTATTTTAGAATTATAGAATGCTTTACACAGTTTTTATAAATGTAATGCACAATTTTTCTTTGTTTATTACCAGCAGTGTCACCGTTGTAGTTTAGGGATTTCCATCTACTCCTGCCCCACTTTACCTCTATTCTTTCTCCATCCTTTCCTGAGGTAGAATTAATGAAACTCCATTCCCATTGCGCTTCATGGTACGTTCTGTTGACTTAAGTAAAGCAGAGTTTGATGACCGCTGGAGGATCCTCAGAAGAAACCACATCCAATTAGCCCAGTGTCTGCGTGGTTTGTGCTCAGAAGCTAGCGCAGAGACGTGGAAGGCTAAATTCTGACACTTTGGCAGTTTCATTTGCTTTTAAAAGAGGTTATAAAAGGCCTAACCCCCAATGCTGTTTGTATTATATAGCATAAACTCATTTGAGAATATTTTCATAGATTTTTCTTTCGGGAGTCTTTGGGAAGATGCAGAAAGCTAAATAAGTTGGTAAGCACTCTGTGTTTCATTCATGTAGTTATTTTTAATCATAGGAAAAATTTCAAAGTTCTTTTCTCTGACTTTAGTCAAGGACTCTAGGAAGCTGCAGACTATGCAGCTGTGACTGAGATTCCGATAGTGATCTGTAATTTTAGTTTGCTCTTTATAATATTGACCTTTTGTTTTTACTACTCAGAAAGGTAAAGTGAAATACTGAACTTAATTCAGGCCTTTGAGATCTATAATTGAGCCCAGGCCTATCCCAAGTTTTAAGAGCATATTGATTCATAAGAAGAATAGACTGTTGGAGTAAAGAACTCTAGGTTGGGGTAGACTCTCCATGCCGATAACTGCAAGCTTCTGAGAATTAATATTAGACCAAGATTATGCTGAGCTGCCTCCAAGGCTGTGCTTACTACCCCCTTCCCAGACTTCCCTGTACAGTCACTATCTTGAGATGAAGCCTTCTCTGTACCTTTATGCCTCACACACATTGACTTAGCTAAGTCTTTATTTCTAACTCTAGCAAACAAAACTATGGCAGTTATGAAGAGAGTCAGCAGGCTGAACATGGAGCAGCATAAAGTTAAACAATCAAGACCCATTCTCACTGTCCCCCCACTGAAACAGCCAAGGCAAGAGAACAGGAAATGGGCTTTTAATGTTTTCATTATTCTTCTCAGTGAGATTCGAGACTATATTTCTTCAGTAAAACAAAAACAGGCTCCTCTCATTACCTTCAGATTATAGGGAAGTCCTTCAGTTCCTTAATGCCCTGTCTGTGTTTCCTACTCCTAGCTACTTTGGGCTCCTTCCTCTTTTCTGAACATCAGGCCTGCTCCTGCCTTAGAACTTTGTAACACTCCTCTATATACCTGGAATGCTCTTTAAAAAAAAAACAAAAAAAAAAAACTTTTAAATTGCATTTATTTATTTTTTTCATTCATTCATTCATTCATTCATTCATTCATTCATTCATTCATTCATTCATTCATTCATTCATGGGGGTGGGGCATGCGTATGCCATGACACATGTAGAGGTCTGAGGACGTCTTTGTGGGAACAGGGGAGCCTATTCTCTCCTTCCATCATGTGGGTCCAGTCTTGAGGATTGACTCATGTCATCAGGCTTGGCAGCAAGCACCTTTAGCTGCTGAGCCCTTTCATTGGCCCTGGAACGCTCTTAGATAATAGTAGCCAACTCCACCTCCTTCAGAGCCTAAAACAGTATCAGGCACATGGCAGATGATTAACAAATAGTTCTGGGGGTTTGGGATGTAGCTCAGTGGTATAACATTTGCCTAACATGCACAAGGCCCTCGATTTGATCCCCAGCACCTCCCCAAGAAACAAAACCAAATAAAATGAAATAAATAAGTTTAGCACAGGTTTGATGACAGACTGGACCGGCTTGAAGGTGAGTTAGTAATCTAGAAAAAACAAAATATTTTGATGCAGCAGCAGAGTCACAAATGAAAAATGAGAGAAAATAAACATGATGACTAGATTTGAGGTTTAGCATCTATAGAATAAGAGTTCAGAAGACAAGTGGTAATCATGTTACAGAAGGAAAAAATTTCTGAGCTTAGAAAAGCCTCAGCTCTTGAGAAAGTTTATACTGAATGTCAATGAAAATTATTTGGGTGTGGGGTAAGACCCATCCTGTTGGTAAAAATTTTCAGTTCTGAAGCGAAGAGAATATACTCTAGATTTCTGACTAGTCCACAACAAAAATCAAAAAGAGTTACTTATAAAAGAATAAGGATCAGATAAGTACTATATTTTTTTTCTTAAACAGCTCTGAATGATAGAAGATGATGAAATTTATATAATTCAGGAAAGTGTCAGAGTGTGGCACGAGAGCTTGGGAAGAGAATCGTTTTGGTGTGAGGGTAACAGAACGAATGACAATTCTGGAGTACAGAGTAGACTAAATATGGATCTCGAAACATTCTGCATAAGGATCTGTTCCAACCAAATTGGTCAGAATTAAGAAATCAGTAAAAATAAACAAGACCAAAAGCTGATTCTTTGAAAAGATCAACAAACAAAAAGAGAGATAGTCTCCCTCACACCACATCAAACGAGGAAGTGAAAAACACTTTGGAATGAGGTGTGTATCATCATTGTTTGAGGTCACATGATTGCCTACCTAGAGAAATCAGGAAAAATCAATGTGTGTATTATGACTAGTAATAGATAACCATATCCAAGGTAAAACCGTGTAGTGAGCAGTATCCTATAAGAAAAGAATGATGCAAAGATTGCCCAGTCGTTAAAGCTGGAGATGTAGCTCCATGGTAAAACACTTGCTTGGGTCCTGAGTTCAGTACTTGTACTGAAAGAAAAAAGTGTCCAGTCACACAAGAAGTGTTTTAAAAGTAGAAGTTAACAAGGTTTGTAAAATACATATAACTTTGCCCCTTTTTTTTTCTTTTTTGTTTTTTGGAGACAGGGTCTCCCCGTAGCCCCAACTGGCCTGGAACTCACTATGTAGACCAGACTGGCCTTGAACTCACAGAGATCTGCCTGCCTCTGCCTCCTGAGTGTTGGGATTAAGGGTGTGTACCACCATGCCTGGCTAGGACATAAAAGATTTTGGATTAATGAAGGTCTGTTCTTTCTTGGTAGGCAAATTCAGCATTTAAAATAAGTTAATTCGGTTATAATGATGCATGTTTATGAAAATGTCATAAGATAACATATGAAAAAAAGCTACCTCTCTTGAAAAATCTATAAATTTACTATAAAACCATTCAAACTTCCACTGAATATTTTGGGGAACTTGACAGATTGATTCTAAAGTTCACACAAATATAGCCAAGGAAACTTTGAAGAACGAATAAAGGGGGATGTTGTATTTGTGGCCCAGACTAGTAATATATTGGCCTGTGGAACAACTCCACATAAATGTCCTGAGGCTCCAGAAGCTCAGTATGCCCCAGCTGCGCCCCCAGGATGCTTCAGAGGACTGAATGTTACCAATACATACTATAAGAATCAGGTCAGAAACCTGAGAGTGGTCCTGAACTCCGAAAAACATCCTCAGTTCTTCCCTCGTTCATCTCTAAAACGGAGTCATCTGTCATTGCCAGCGTTTTCTTAACTGTCTTTCCACAGTCTTCACGTTGTTTCACACCACCATTATCTATTGCCTGGCTTACAAGAATCTCTCTTTACTTCCAGTCTTCCCCCACTCTGGTGACTGTAGCTACAGTGAATCTTCAGACATGCAGCTCTGAATTGTGGCTTAAAATTTCCCAGTGTCTTCTCTTTGCTCTTAAGAGCAAGGCCAGTATCTCGGCATGGCCTGCATGTGCGAGCCTTTCTCCAGCCGCCCTGTGTGCTCCTCACTCTTTTCTCTTTTCTTCCAAGCTCTAGTCATTGATGGAGTGTTTCCTACGTTATTAAATGGACCCTGTGCTTTCTGTACCCTCACCTTTCCTAGTATCCCTTCTGAGACACCACTTTCTTCCCCACCTTGGACTTCTGTACTTCCTTCAGGCTGTAGTGTGAAAACCACTTCTTTGACTTCTTGGTCAGTTTAGGTCTGAATGTTCATCTAGTGTACCTTCTTTCCTTTAATCTAACAGACATTTTAAAAAAATTATTTGTTATCTTTCCCTGCTTCTAATTTTTACACTCCACGAGAGCTAGAATTTCATGTGCTTATTCAAGAGAATATTCTCTGTGTCTGACACTATGTAATGTACTTAGTAAGTGTGTGTAGTCAATGGATTAATTGCTAGAATCAAAACATAACTAAAAAGTTGTTGGTGAAGCAGCACAGTGTTGGCAAGGAACAAGCAGAGGAGCTGGAAGAAACAAACTCAACTATCCAAGTTTCATATAAATTTTGTAATTTAATATATAATAATAGTAGTTCAGGTCAGTAGAGAAAGAGGGATTATTTAATTAAACCATATAACAACAATTGGCTTATCTACTTTAGAATAAATATCAAATGAGATTCTGCATCAGGAGTTTTGATTGCAAATTACAAACTCAACTCAAACTAGCTTCGGCCAAAAAGGAAGATTTATGGAAGGATATGAAAGTATCATAGAAAGGAGAAAATAGCTACTCAACATCCCTGTAGAATTCAGCAAGCTGCAACCTTTTCAGTCCTCCTAGATCGGAAAGCTACTAAGATATTCTTTCTCTTAGGTTCTCAGTTTCATTTTCTTGGATGGCAGAGGAACTGCAGGTGGTAAAGAATGCAGCCTTAAGCAACTTCTGGGCTTTGTTACCTTTGGCAGAGGCGCAAACTGTCCAGCTTTCTTTATGCTGAAAATCCCTGAGGACATACTTTGATTTATGTGGCTTGGGTCACATGCCCACCATCCCAATCTGAAGCGTAGAGCAATCCTTATATCCAGGGAGACAGGGCAGTGTGAAGACTTGAACACAGGCTGGATTTTGGATTCTGTGGGTAAATGGCTGTCTCAAGGGGTGATGGTAAGAAGGAAGCCTTTCTCAAAAAAAGTAGGTGGCACTGCTCTCATCACCCAGGCACTTTGTGACAAGCTAGATGGCCACTTTGATTTTTTTGCTCTATTAAAAACAAAACAAAGAAAACACTTTATGTGTATGAGTGTTATGTCTGCATGTATGTAAGTACACCCATGTCATACAATACCTGCAGAGGTCAGAAGAGGGCATTGGATCCCCTGGAACTGGAATTACAGATGGTTGTTAGCTGCCATGTGGGTGCTGGGATTCGAACCTGGGTCTTCTGCAAGAGCAGCCAGTGCTCTTAACTGCTGAGTCATCTCTCCAGCCCACTTTGTCTGCTCTTCTATTTCATATCATACTCAAAAATAGAGTGGATTAGAGATTTCATAAAAAATTATTGAAAAATGGAAAGAAAATGGAACTTCTTATTCTTTTTATTATAAAAGAGGGTGGAAGATATTCCTTAATATGGTGCGAAAGTCAGAAACCATACAAGAAAAGGCTTAATTTAAGAGGATGAAAAAGAAAAAGAAAGAAAAACTCTTCTTTACGATAAAGACAGTAAAATGAAACTTGTAAAAATGATAAAAATGTCTTAAAAACTATTTTCACATATCTGGCAAAGAGTCATCAGATTTATGTGGTAAAGAGTTCTTTAAGAAAATGGTAAACTTCCCAAAGACAGCAGGAGCATTACTAGGTAATCTACACATAAAAGAAAATGTTAGCCCATGTCACAAAGAAGCATCAACAGACGATAAGTATATGACTGATGAACAGCTTTATATAATGGGATAAATAAGATTTTAAACCCTAGCCTATGGGCAGGCACAATGGCTCAGTGGATAAAGGCACTTGCTGCCAAGCCTAGTGACTTGAGTTCAATTCCTAGGACCCACATGGTAGAAGGAAGGAACCAACTCTCCCAAGTAGTTCTCTAATCTCCACACACATGCTTTGGCAGGTGCCCCTTACCTACCCAAAACAAACAAACCCTAGCCCAGCCTGGTGGTGTAGGCTTGTAATCCAAACTACTTGGGAGACTGAAGCAGGAGGACCTCAAGTTCAAAGCCTGCCTGGGCTGCTGATCTGAGTTCAAGGCCAGTCTAGACAACGGAGATCCTATCTCAAAATAAAAATTAAAAAAAAAAAAAATCTGGGTATGTAGCTCCGTGGTAGATTACGTACCTAGCATGTGTGTGGCTCCAGGTTTAATTATTAGTGCCAGGATGATAGATTTACTTTAATTTAGAGCTGGGAGTATGGCTCACAGTGGAGGATGTGCTCATCATGTCTGAGGCCCTGCGCTCAATCTGCAGCACGGAAAGAAAAAATTAAATGAGAATATAGTTGTTTTTATGAGATGGGCATCATTGTATATAACTGGGGTTATCCTAAGGACCCTGGATCCCACTCTAGACTTACTGACATTAAACTCTGATGCTACTCCATCCCCTTTTGAGAAATTGGTAGAGATGGGCACAGTTCCCTCCCCTCTTTCCTCAGTCTTTGAACCCAGGACCTCACATATGCTAGGTGAGTACCCAGACACTGAAGTGCACCCCAGCCTTGCTTAGTTCTCTCTGAGGCAGCACTTAGGGTCTGGGCTTTGACAAATTTAGGCAATCAACAAATAAAACTATGATTTTCATTTTGTTATAGAAGAGAACAAAAAGCTGTACATTGGGGGAAATTGGGTAGCTTTGTGACCCAGTACTACCCAGATCTTGAATGTGCTACTAATTTAGTCAGGCATTCATGCCCACTCTGTTCCCATAGTCTCTGGGTGAATGTCACCTCTGATATGCTTGGAGATTTCCAGCTTTTGAATAATAAAATCTCTGAATTAATAAAATCTCTGGAAAAGAAAAAATAAAGATTATTGCATTCTTTTCTAAACACTATTAGGGCCTTATATTCAAAACAGGAGGAAAAGAGTCCCAGCCAAGTGCTTTTAATTTGACTTTCTTCAGCACCTGTAAATCTGAAGGGAAGAGACTACTAACTAAGCAATATGAAGTACATCAACTTCGTCTGTGTTTCTTGTTTCGGTGTGTGCCGTGCCCAGGGTATTTAGGATTAATCCTGCCAGATTGTCAGCATACTGCTGTCTTTGGGCTCCTGTCTCCAGGCTCTACTTTCCATTAGCTTTCCCTTCCCCCTCTCAGCAGATGTGCTTAGAGAGAACTAGGGCCCAGTAGTCTATGATTCTTTATGTTTGTTTCTTGTTTTTTTTTTTTAGCAAAGGAAGTGGCATAATCAATCTGAACTATGGTTTCTTGATGCAGCTCTGTGTGGAAAGGAAGAAATGGGGTGTGGTGGTGTAGTTGCAATCATATAATTGCAATTTAGGGGTAAGGAAATGATTTCTGACACAGGTAAGGAACAGGAGGCTTGGAAAGGAGAGGTTGGAATGGACACATTGCAGATGAAACCAGCAGGATTAGGCATTGATCAAAACTGGGCCACTCTACAGAGGAAGAAAACAATTCTGAGGCTTTGAGCTGGGGGGTTAAAAATGTGCTACACAAAACAGAGTACTTAGCACTCTGAGTGCCCCTCTCATGGGAGTTTCTGGGGGTCTTCACCCATGTAGTCTGTAGCTTCTTAGGCTTCTATGCTATTTGCTGTTTAAAGCATGTTTACTTGAGTGCAAACATGGATGGCTCAACCTTTTCTCTGATGAGTTACTCCCATCCCTTTCACATCTCCCCAAAGTAGAAATTGCTCTTGGAAACACGTGCAAGCACACACTGTATGGTTTGGAAGAAATGATGATTCAAGTTTTTTAAAAATCCAAATTTAAGAAGACTTAAAGCTAGGTGTGATGGTACACGCCTTTAATTTCAGCACTCAGGAGGCAGAGGCAGGCCAATCATTGTGAGATTTAGGCCAGCCTAGTCTACGTAGTGAGTTCCAAACCAGCTGAGGCTATAGGAAGACCCTGTCTTAAAACAAAAGAGTTAAAAATAGTTGAATGAGAATATTAAATATTTGAACACAAATTTGAGTAGTGGTGAAAAAAAATTTAAGATTTATTTTATGTATATCTGTGTGTGTACCTGAGTGTATATGCCTACACTGTGTGTGTACAGGTAGCTGTGGAAGCTGGAAGAGGGTGTCAGATTTCCTGGAGCTGGATTTATAGTCATTTGTGAACTGCCTGACATGGGTGCTGGGAACTGAATCCGGGTTGTGCTCTTAACCACTGAATTATCTCTCCGGCCCCCAAAACTGGTTTTATTGTTTATTATGTAGACAATAACTACATGTTACAAGTATGTTTTTGAGTTTTGTGTTTAAGACTGCAAAATTACATTTCTACTTACATTCAGAGAATAGATTGACTATATTCAGAGAGTAGACTGAATATAGTAGATAAATATAGCAATAGAAAATAAAGCAGTGATGGGGAGATTGAGAAATATTCAACAAAAAGTACAAAGGAGCAAAGAAGTGGAATGAGGTTGAAAGTTCTAACTTACAGTGAGGGCTATAGTTAGTAATAGTGTAGTATATTCATGATGTTCTGCTAAATAAGGAGACTCTTGCTGCTCTTGGGAGGATGGGTAGTAACTATGTTGCATGATGGATATGTTCATTCATTTTACCACAGAAAACATTTTACTACATACATGTATCTTTTTCTTTCTTTCCTTTTTGACAGAGTCTCTAGTCCCAACCTGTCTGGAAATCACTATGTGGACCAGGCTGGCCTCAGTCTCACAGAGATCTGCCTACCTCTGCCTCCCAAGTGCTGGGATTAAAGGCATGTGCCACCACGCCCAGCCAAATTTTTTTTTTTTTTTAAAGAGTACACCAGCAAGATAGCTCAGCAGGTAGGGCTCTTACTGTGCACGCCTGATAATCTGAGTTTGATCCCTAGAACCCTGTCAGGTGGAAGGAGAAAACCAACTCCACAGAGTTGTCTTCTAACCTCCACATGCACACTGTGGTACGCATGTGCCTATTGCCCCCAATAATAATTGTTATTATTAAAATAATAATTAAGATTTTAAAAAAGAGTAATGAAAAGTGCTTATACATTTCAGGCTAAAGAAGAACACTTTCTTTATTGTATATTTTGAGATTATTTAAAATGTTACTATTGGGGCTGGAGAGATGGCTCAGCGGTTTAAGAACACTGCTTCTTCTTGCAGAAGACCCAGGTTTGAATCCCAGCACCCACATGGCAGCTAACAACTGTCTGTAACTCCAGTCCCAGGGGATCCAACAGCCTCTTCTGACCTCTGTGGGCATTGCACAACACAGGTGCACTTACCTACATGCAGGCAATACATACACATAAAAATAATAAATACAATTTTTAAAAAAATATTAATATTGAAATCAGGCTTTAGTCTTTACAGGTGCAGAGAAGAATCTCTTGATAAAGATGTTAGACAAATGTTAAAATCTTGGGCAAATCATATGGGTAGAATAAAAGATAATGCAGATATTATATCCTCAAATAATAAAAGAACCATTTTAGTATTGGAGCAAGGGACTTGCAGAGAAAAAAAATGGTAATTTTTGATTGTTTTGATACTCAAAGAAATTGGAGAATAGAAACCAAAAATATACCTTGGCCACATTCTCTGGATAGCTCCTAGAGGCCGGGCTTCTAGACCTGCAGTAGCTTTGAATGTGTCGTTGAGACACTCCAGATACAGTTAGCAGTTTGCTCTGTTGTTTAGTATTTATTCTTTGTCCAAAAAGCTGTAACGAATAACACCATGCTGTATAGTTGTGTGTCTGGGCTTTCTTCTTACAGAGGGTAGTACATTGCCTTTCATTTTTAAGAATAAATTTCCATGAGAAGGATAATTATCAAATCAAGCCATAACACCATCCAAAGAATAAATCTTTTGAAACACTTTCATAAATCAAAAAGTATTTTACCTCCCTCTGCCACCCAGGTTAGATTCACATCCTTGGCTTCCTTCTCAGCCTTAGTTGTTATTTTTACTAACTGCAGAAGAGCTGGGGGAGAGTAAAGTTGCAATACTTTTTAAACAGAAACACCCCAGTGGCCATTTGTTATTTTTAATCTGAGTATTCCGTTAGAAATAGTGTAGAATTTATTGCTAGGTTTTTAGGTTCTATTTAAGAAAAGTATAAGAAGGAATACAATGAAGTTTTCAAATCCTAAACTCAGACATGTAGGATAAAAACTAGTCTGTTTTCAGACCGGTTACCTAGTTGGGCCTCTGGAAAAGAGTATAACATCATTTGGAAGAAGCTGTTATGTGAGGAAAATTTCACCTCGGGTAATTGTGAGACCTCATGAAAGTCAGTAAAACCCAGTGGAGTTAATCAGTGAGAGAGCACTTCCAGAACACCAAGTGACAAAGCACAAGCCACTTTAGGACAAGCCGTCACTAACTTCTCCAGTAGCCCCTGGTTTCTTCAAGGGTTACTTCTCATGACAGGCAGGAACTGTTCATTGGTACATTATGTTTTAAAAACATAAGGTAAATGAATAAGCCTAGATCCCATGATCATTAGATTTAGGATTCAGTTTGGAGATCTTTTAAGACTGAAAGTACATCTAATAGTCTAGTCACCCTGAGTTTATGTAGTCCTTCAGGGGTGTTGTGAGTCATAGTAAAGGGAAAGCTTTTTGCGACAGAAGTACTTCAGCTGGGCATGATGGAGCACAGCCAAGCACTTGGGAGGCAGAGGCAGGCCTATCTGTGAGTTCGAGGCCAACCTGTCTATATAGCAAGTTCCAGACCAGCTGGGGCTATAGGAATACAGGGAGACCCTGTCTCAAAAAACAAAACAAAACAAGACAGAAGCACTTTAAAGTGAGGGTTAAAACTGAATCAGGAAGTCTTAGGGGGAAATTTTTTAAATGTAGTAGATAATTATTTTAATTATAAAAGTAATATATATTTATTGTAAAGTAAAAATTGCCTGTAAGCTCACCACTGAACTGTTAACATGTTGATGTACAGTACACATTATTTCCATAGAAACTAATGTGAGATTGTTTCAGAAGGACCAAGACTTTATAGTTAAGAGTACAGGGATAACTGTGTGCATGTTCTTGAAAATTGAAATAATTTTGCATCTTGACACCAAACAGAGTCTGGAAAGTTGAAATTTGAGAAGATAATTAAGAATACAGGGGCCAGAGATATGGCTCAGCAGTTAAGAGGGTAGGAATACTGCTCTCCCAGAGGACCACAGTTCAGTTCCCAGCACTCATGTCGTGCAGCTCACAAGTGTCTGTAAGTCCAGCCCTAGGGGATCTGGTGCCCTTCTGGCCTCTGTGGATACTACACTCACCTACACAAACCCACACACAGACATATGCATACAAAGATAATTTAAAAAAAAATATATATATATATATATATATATGGGCATGGTGGCATATACCATTAATCTCAGCACTTTGGAAGCAGAGGCAGAGGCAGAGGCAGAGGCAGGTGCATCTCTGTGAGTTCAAGGCCAAACTGGTCTACTTAGGGAACTTGAGGCCAGCCAGGGCTATATAGTGAGACCCTGTCTCAAAACACAAAACAAAGAATACAGGAGCTAGAGAGATGGCTCAGAGTTTAAGAGCACTGACTGCTCTTCCACAGGACCCAGGTTCAGTTCCCAGCACCCACATGGTGGCTAACAGCTGTCCATAACTCCTGTTCCAAGGGATCTGATGCCCTCTTCTGATGTCCATGGGAATTGTACACATGGGTGCACTTACATGCAGGCAAAACACTTACATACATAAAAATAAAAGAAAATACAAATGTAGTTTTGGGGCAACCTTTTCAATACCTGTTGACTTAGGACCTCTAAACCCATTCTTTAAAAAAAGAAAAAAAGAGCCGGGCGTGGTGGTACGTGCCTTTAATCCCAGCACTTGGGAGGCAGAGGCAGGTGGATCTCTGAGTTTGAGGCCAGCCTGGTCTACATAGTGAGTTCCAGGTCAGCTGGGGCTACAGGGAACCCCTGTCTCAAAAAGACCAGCGGGAGGTGGGGGGCAAGAATGGCACCAGATGTTTCCAACTCAGACATTTACTTAGTTTACCTGTCGGTTAAGTAACTCCAACTATGGTAAATGTTTTCCTGTTGTATTATTAGGCTGATGTGAGATGGTAGTTGCCTGACACTGTTCTGCTTAGCACAATAAAGGCTGGATCTTGGGTGGGGAGTGACATTTCTATGATGACCTAAGAATTCTTAATGTTCTTAATACAAATAGGGAAGCAAAATATTAGATACTTTGCTTAAGTATCTTCCCAATGTGAATTACATGCTGAAAGCAGAGGGAAGAGAGGAGGGGGTCATTCTTCAAACAGTATCCCCAAATACTAGTTTCTGGGAAGGTAGCTTTTCACATTGGAAACAAAGGTGTCTCCTGGCTTTGGCAGTTAGTCTTTGTGTGCTGAAAGGTGAATAGGGAATGTCTTTAGCACTTGGCTGTTTTAACTATCTTAAGCATTACATTTAGTTGATTGGTTTGCTCATTCTTGAGAAAGAGTTGTATACATTAAAGACTTAATCAAATTGCATTGTATTTTTTGCGTTTCCTGTGCAGGCGTCTGCATTCAGGTGTAGGTAGTACTGTTTTCCTAGCCCAGAAAGGGCAGGGTGCTCAGTTGTCTTTATAAAGGCAATTTCTTGGTTGACTGCAATTGAGTGCAGAATAATAATACTGAGGGCTTAATTTATAACAAAGTGCAGGAGTGCAAACCTGTTAAACCCCTTCCACATGTATAAATAAGGTAAACAATGGTAGATTAGCATGGAATATTGTTTGATGTAAAGTAATCTTAAAAAACAAATGTTCTTGGTCGATGCACGTTCTACCTGTTAGCACAGAGAAAACTTGTAGGAATCAGGGTATCATCTTGGAAATACAATAAAATCAGAGAGGAAAAGCAGATGATGTGAGACAGCTGCTGCTTGGATTGGCAGCCTATTTATAATCCAGGAGGCTTGTCACTAGATTGCCGTGCTGTGTGCTGTGCGCTGTGCGCGGGTGCATCAGATAGGAATGATGATCTGCGGTGTGTGCACGCCAGCGTTCCTGCTCTCAGACTTTTAATTTTTCAGCAAAAGGATTCCTTTTCCTGCATAGCAATGGAGGATGCTAGCCAAAGTAGATTTCAGAGTTCCAAACACTCATCCGCTCTCCTCAGGACCGCTGGGCATTTTCTGGTGCTGGGGGAAGACCTCATGTGAGCCAGGCATTCAAAGATGTGGGGCCTCCTCAGCATTCTTCACAAGGCTGCCTCTCCTGAGTGAGTGAGTCATGTGGGACAGAATGTCGCATTTCAGTACCTTTTGGCTATCTGTGCACGTTAGACAATAACAATTGCCAAGCCAACAAGTCTCAGGTTTTTTAATTACGGTTTTAAAAGCCCACAGGAGCTCTGCTCATATGTTAATTTCTGTGTTTGATTTTAAAGGATTTTTTTTGGGGGGGGGTATTTTCTAATTCAGTTTATAAAAGGCAGTCAGCCTTTCAGTATGGAGACAGTTTACCACATAAACTTGTTTTGGGGTGAGCAGGGTAAGGAAAATATAGCTGAAGCCTTTTCACATTTTTATTCTGAGAAGAGAAAGAAGCCTCATCATTGCTCTCCCTTGGGTTTATTTTAAAGACCCCCAAGTGGATATGTTAATAGAAATAACCTTGGCACTTGTTTTCGGAAGAACATAAAGTACTGGAATGATACCTAGGTATTGCCAGCTTTCCCACACCCTCTTCCCTCATGGTATCTACTGCTGCCTATGTCATAGATTGTCAGCAACTGAATTTTCTCCTAGGGCAGTTTCTCCCAAAGGCACAAATTACTACAGAAATATCCTGAGCCACCATGCTTGGGAGTTTCAGAGAACTCTCAGGAATTTTAATTTTAAACACAAAAAATTTCAAAGCCAAATATTACAGAGTTTGAGGTATTCTGAGTAGTTTGGTTTAGCCTTAGCTCAGCTCTCTCACATATATGGTGAATCAAAAAGCTGTTGTTTTCTGATGCCCATCGGAGACATATAGAAACCAGGTTACCAGTAGGTAACTTAGAAGTGTGATCTAGGATTTTCTTTTCCTCAAAGGACACTGGACCATTGGCAAAATCTGAACAAGGTCTATAGATAATAGGACTTTATCAGTGTTCTTTTTTCTTCTTCTTCTCCTTCTTTCTCCCCAACATTTCATTTTGGAAAAATAATTAAATGTATAATAGAAATTGGAAGAATTTTTCGTGAATCTTCAAGCAGTTGGGTGTCCATCAAATGTATGTGCTTTATCATACGTCTATATGTGAAACTGCCTTTTTTATTTTTCAGCAAAATAGGAGCAAAGGGATGCATGTCTACAACTTCAGATGATCAAGAGAAAAAATGTACAGGGAGTAGGGCAGAGATGGGAGCATAAAATAAATAAAAAAAGCAAAGGGTTACCACTTACAGAGTTTGGATGAAAGCTATATAGGGCGTCTCTGCCATCATAACTTTTCTTTAAACTAGAAATTATGTCAAAATGGTTTTCGTTGTTGTTGTTTATTTGAAATAAGGTCCATTATAGGTCCAAGTTGGCCTCAAACTTGCTGTGTAGCTGAGGATGGCCTTTAATGCCTGATATTCTGTCTCTACCTCTTGGGTTTCTGGGTTTATAGGCATGTGCCACCATGCCCAGCTCCAAATGGATTTTTATAAATTATACAAAGACAATCAAATTAGGATATTCTCAAGATCCTAGAGACTCATTCCTCAGATAAAAGGATATTTTTGTAGCCAGAACAGCAGATGATTAGGGTTTTGTTATGGTCTTATCAGCAAGACCTATACTAACTTAATCTGTTCCTGGGAAGGTCCAAATTGGTGCTTAAACAGAAAGGGAGGATATGTGTTTCATCAGAAGTCATTTCACTTTTACTTAAAACCAACCAAATGTTCACCTGCTTATTAGTCCCATCTATGTAAAAAAAAGGGCACAGTAGGGCTAGAGAGATGGCTTAGCAGTTAAGAACACTGATTGTTCTTGCAGAAGACCCAGGTTTGAATCCCAGCACCCATATGGCAGCTAACAATTGTCCATAACTCCAGTTCCAGGGGATCCGATGGCCTCTTCTGTCCTCACGGGCATTGCACAACATGGGTGCACTTACCTACAGGCAGGCAGTACACTCATACACATAAAAATAATAAAATATTAAAGAAAAGGCACAGTAAACTTGAACAAAGAAGAAATTCAATGCTGGTAAGACACAAGAAGACCTCCACTGCCTTTATCTTTCAAGTAATACCATATCCTGTTGAAAGACAGAAAAGGTTTTCAGGAACTGAAAGGTGGCTCAGTGGTTAAGAGTGCTTGCTGGTAATCATGAGGCCTGGAGTTTGGATTTCAACACCTACATGTGTCCAACACATGCTTGTAATTCATTCCAGTTCTGAGGGAGGAACAAAAAGAATTGTTGGGGTTTGCTGCCTTCCAGACTAGCCAAAAAAATGCAAGCCTCAGCCGGGTGTGGTGGTGCATGCGTTTAATCCCTCCTGCAGAGGCAGGAGTCTCTCTGTGAGTTCAGCCTGGTCTATATAGTGAGTTCCAGGCCAGCTGGGACTACAGGGAAACCCTGTCT
>NW_008339441.1:263510-269632 GCF_000622305.1 Nannospalax galili | reverse complement strand
AAAGAAAAGAAAACAATCCTCAGGATCAGGTCTCAAGGACCTTGCCTCAAAGAACTGGGTAGAGTGTGATAGAGGACCTCCTGATGCCCTCTTCTGGTTTTGCATGCTTATACAGGTGCACACGCCTACATTCACACATGTGCATACAACCACAGACACACAAAATTAGGGACGGGAGAGTGGCTCAGTGGTGAAGAGTGTTGGCTGCTCTTACAGAGGACCGGATTCAGTTCCCAGCACCCACATGGTGACTTACCAACTGTCCACAACGCCAGTTCCAGGGGATCCAACACCCTCTTCTAACCACCTTGAGCATTGCACCCATGCAGTAGACTTACATTCATGTAGCAAAACACTCATACACATAAAATTAAATCAGGGCTACAGGGAGGACCCTGTCTCAAAAAGGCCAAATAAATAAATAAATAAAATCTTTTAAAATTAAAACTTACATGCCTGAGAAAATATTCTTTCCCTGTCATATGATCTGTCATTTACCTCTCACAGATAAATTTCCTGTGAGTAAGTAGTGTAAACTTACTTTTAAAAAGTCTATTTTTATTTTACGCGTATGAGTGTATTGCCTGAATGTATATAAGTGCACCTGTGTTGGGCAGTGCCCACATATGTTAGAAGAGGATGTTGGATCCCTTGGAACTGGAGCTCCAGATGGTTGTTAGCTGCCATGTGGATGCTGGGAACCAAACCCAGATCTTCTGCAAGAGCAGCCAGTGCTCTTGACTGCTGAGCCATCTCTCCAGCCCCAGTGTAAGCTTACTTTCATTGCATACCTGGTGAATAGTGCCTTGGTCCATTTTGTGCCGCTAAAATAGAATACCACAGGCTAGGTAAACAATCAGCAGTAGATGTTTACTTGACTTACGGTTCTAGAGGCTGGTTAGTCTAAGATCAGGGGCTACATCTGGTAAGGGCTGCTTTGCTGTAACATGGCAGAAAATAGCACATGGGCGAGAGAGGAAAAGGGTGAACAAGAGAGAAGGAAGAGGGCTGTGTGTCTTTTCTGGGGAGATGTAAATAATCGTCTGTTCATCCCAAATAGAAAGGGCACCAACAGACTAAAGAAAGGGTTCTGTCCATTTTGCTAAACCACTATCTGGGTTTTGGAGTTCCTTACAGGAGCATGGGTCGCTGTGCACAGGCAGCTACATGACTCGAAGTCTGGTAATTCAGTCACTTGTTCATTTCTTGCATAGTGGCTTTTGGGATCCCAGGAGGCGCAGATCTCAGGAGTTTTCTGTCTCATTGGGCTCTCTTCACCTCCATGAGGGAGCATTAATGTGCCTGATCTCCTGAATGTCTCATTTGGGTTTGCAGCTGCTGTGCTTCAGTTCAGCCACAGGCATGTCCAGCCCCGAGGAAACAGCTATATAAGGCCCAGGTTCTGCTATAAAGAATCCACTCCTGAATAACTGCATGCCTGAGGGCAGAGCGCTCATGACCTAGTCACCTCTTAAATGTCCCACCACTCAACACTTGTATTGGGGATTAAAGTTTCCAAGTCATGACTTTTAGGGGATGCATTCAAGCCATAGCAAATAGACAAGATTAGGAAGCAAAATGGAACAGCACAGCATGGCATTGATCTTGAGTAGCTTCCTATAAGGGATTATGAAAGGATGCTCAGTAATAATCTGGATAATAGCTTTATAGAACAGTGTAGAAAGAGGGAGTTGTTATGGGAGAGAAGGAAATTGAATCATCAGAACAACAGCTTCACTGTAGAGAAGTCTTCAAGTCTTATTTAAAGTATAGAGACTAAGCCAGAAGAGTCCAAACTAGATGGTTACATCAGAGAGAAACAACAAAAAGACAGTTACAAGCATTGCTTATGTTTGGTTTTTTGTTGTTGTTGTTCTGTTTGTTTTTAAGAGAGGGTTCACTATGTAGCCTAGGCTGGCCCTGAACTCATGATCCTCTTGCCATATCCTTCTGAGTGCAGGTGTGTTCCACCATGCTCAGTGCAAGCATTGTTTTAATAGAAGAAAATTAACATTGCTTAATAACAAGCAGAAAACAATAGAAAGCACTTTGAGAGAAAGGAGACTTAACAAGTGACAAGGAAGAGGAGGGAGAAAGGGAGAGGAAGGGGAGGGTTTTATGATCTCAACATGTTGAGTAGAATTAGGAAAAACAGAGAGAATAATAATTTAATGAGAAATAAGCTTATGCCCAGACTAGGCCCTTGTAAGAAGAAAGAAGGGCCAAATATATGTAAAATCATGACACTGGAGACACCCGCAACACCACCTTGTTCCTTCCTAGGTATCATAGGAAGGAGAGCAAGTGGACAGCGAAACCAGTGGAAACCAGCCTTCCCCAAACTCTGTTCTGCAACAAGTTGTAGCTATTCCATGAATAAAGCATCCTGTAATTAGAAAACCTTAAGAACTGCTCCACACCCTGCAGTTGAGTGATTCTTCTGTGGAAGTGCATTTAACCTGGCAATCTCTTTTCCAGAACACACCTCATATCTCAAGGGACAGCAATATTCCAATACCCTGACACAATTTGGTATTGCTGACCTAGCCCTTCTAGAAAGAGCAGTTTCCATACATGGATTTGGAAATAGATTTTGACATTTCCCAAATGTTAGTCTAGATTCTGACATGTTGCCTGATCCCTTCTAATTAATAAGCTCTCTTGTTCTGCAGACTAGTGTGCTGCAAGGCAGCCTCGTGACCATTCAAAGTTGAAGGGGCCTTAGCCAGCCCCTGCTCAGACCACTACCTAAAATTACACTGTGACCTTTCTTTTACAGCCTAAATAATATATGTTCCTTTAATTTCTTCATTATTTTCAAATCTTTTAAAATTATTTTCTTCCTCTAAGCTGTCCACTGATCATATAAGATATAAAACTTTGTCCTATGTACTGTATTAAAAATCAATAGTGTGCAGGGCTGGAGAGATGGCTTAGCAGTTAAGATCACTGATTGCTCTTGCAGTAGACCCGGGTTCAGTTCCCAACATCCACATGGCGGCTATGAACCGTCCTTAACTCCAGTTCCAGGGGAATCTGAAGCCCTTTTCTGACCTCCCTGGCATTGCACTACATGGGTGTACTCACATACATGCAGACAATACATTCATACACATAAAATAAAAATAATAAAATATTTTAAAAACTCAGTACTGTATGATTTTTCTTCTGTAATACAAAAACAGGATAACTGTATGTATTTGTGATTAACCTTAGTTCCTTTCTGCCGTGTTCTATCATTTGGCTGGTTTTTGAGACAAGATCTCACTCTGTAGCTCAGGCAGTCCTCCTGCCTCAGCTTCCCAAATGCTGGAATTACTGGTGTCCAGCACTATGCTGTTACTTGTTTCTTTCATGTGTCTCATTAAAGAAGATGTTATTGGACTAATGAGATGGTTCAGTGGGTTAAAGGTGCCTGCCTCCAAGTCTAACCACCTGAGTTCGATCCCTGGGACCTGCATGGTGAAAGGAGAGAGCAGACTTCATCAAGTTGCCTTCTGACTTCTTCCATGGGCATGTGCGCATACACACACACATGCACACCCATGTGCACATGCACACAAAATAGGCAAAATGTAACACATATGTTGTTGATTTACAGTTGTCTTACAGTTACACCTTCCACACACAGCTTTCTCCATTCCCGCTATTTTGATGCCTGCCTTTTCTACTGATGTGGTGCTTTTTTTCCCCTTCCAAAGTGAATAATTCTGCTTCTCCTCGAGAATTTCCAAAATGTGAATTTAAAGAAGATAAAGGTGTTTGTCTTTTGACTGCTTTCTCTGGCACTTTCTGTGATACACTTGGCCCAGTATGAGTGTTATTCTCAGAGTCACAATATTGAAGGAGATGGTGGTGTGTGCGTATTTGTTAATGATTTAGAAGTTGGTAAATCTATTTTTAAAAACTATTTAGTGGTCCCCTTCATGTATTTGAAATAAAGACTTTTTCAACCATCCCTGTCATAGTTTTAACACATCATCATTAAATGTAAATAATGTTCATATTTGAGAAAATGTATAGCTTATAGAGGAAATGGGGACAGTATTTTTATATTTTAGATCTTTTGACGGTATTAGACACAAGGGAAGAGAGAACATGAAAGTGGGAGCAAGTTGTATCCAGGGCTTACTTCAAAAGACAGGACAATGATATATGTACAACAATAAACATGTAGTGGAATACTGCCACCACTGCCCATGCACAGGTGCTGCCCTCCTACCCTTGTGCCAAGACCAGTCACACAGAGCAGACGCTCCTGCTCCTTGGTGGCCGTTCTTGTGAAAGAAATGGTTTGCTGCAGAATACTAGCAGCCCCTTCAGGGTGTCCTAGTGTTCTCCCCAAGCATGTCACAGGATGCTTGCTCTACAGACCCAGCATATGTTAATGAAATGCCATGTGGAGAATGTTAAACAGGAACAGAAGACATTAGGACATTACACGACTGGTGCCACAAAGTAGGGTGCGTATCCAAGAAAAAGTAATCGTATTCCTAGTCAGAGTGTTCTTGAGTGGCAAGGTTGCCCATTTACTGCTGACCAGTAACGGAGGGGTGAAAAACCTGCTTTCTTAAGGGTGCCTCTGCCTCTGAGTTGTCCTGCATTGCTGTCATTCACATCAAGTAGTCCTTTTCTTTTTTTTTTTTTTGTTTGTCTTAGTATTTTTCTTTTTTAAAAAATACTTTGTTTATTATTTTTATTTTATGTGTATGAGTGTTATGCCTGCATGTAGGTAAGTGCACTCGTGTTGTGAAATGCCCACGGTGATCAAAAGAGGCTGTCGGATCCCCTGGAACTGAAGTTATGGACAGTTGTTAGCTGCCATGTGGGTGCTGGGATTCGAACCTGGGTCTTCTGCAAGAACACTCAGTATTCTTAACCACTGAGCAGTCTCTCTAGCTCCAAGTAGTCCTTTTCAAAATGATGGCCTGCTGGTTATATTGGCACTCGCCAGTTGGGTATGCTGAAGAGGCGGAGGCAGGAGGCTCACAAACTCAAAATGATGGCCAAAGAGTTCAGATGTATGGAATAGTGAAACGCCCCTAAACAAATGTGGTTTGGGATGGCACCCCTGATGATGGCAGTTACTAGTAACCTTGACAGTCAGCAAGTTGGTGTTCCTCTGCTTGTCTCCTGTGGTCCTTTTCTGCCCGATGGAACACAGGTGGGATGGTTTGCCTCCTTTGAGTCAGTGTTGTGTTGACTTTTATGGAGCACAGCTTCCATTTAACTGGGGCAGAAACTGTAAAACAAAGGAGCCAGCCAATTCTAACGAGAGATTCAAAGGACTAAATTTCTTTGTTCAGATAGGAGTTAATTGCCGAAGTTAATGCAAAAGTAAAGCATTTAGGTCTTGACAAAAATGTTTCCAAGTAGATATAGTGCAATTTATAGCACCATCAAGAACATAGTATTCAGTAATACCAACTCCATGACCTACTCAGAGTGGTATTAACTAAATTCCCCTAGTCCCTACTTTGAGCAGACTTTGTCTAAATCAGTCCCGTTCATGTTCTACACAGGTCTGGTTCAGTCCTACTTGGTTTATAAAAGGCCATCTTACTTTCTGGTATTACATGCATGCTTACCAATAAAAGTTACTTCCTGAGTTAGTGTGGACTAGCTCTCAAGTGAAAAGGATTAAGATTCATGTGACATGGTTCTTCAATTTGGCAGAACTTTATTTGAAACTCAGATTTCAAGCTCATCTAAAAGTACCTCCAGTGCCAAGTTAAAAGGCTGACATTCATTTCCCCATCTCCTGGAAAGTGTTAAAAAGTGGTTCCTCACTTTAAGATTTCATCTTACCCCAGTCAGACTGGCTAACATCAAGAGAACAAATGATACCAAATGTTGGAGAGGATGTGGGGAAAGGGGACCACTCATCCACTGCTGGTGGGGCTGCAAACTTGTTCATCCCCTATGGAAAGCAGTGTGAAGAACTCTTAAAAAACTACAAATGAAGGTTGGGCGTGGTGGCAACGCCTTTAATCCCAGCACTCCGGAGGCAGAGGCAGGCGGATCTCTGTGAGTTCAAGGCCAGCCTAGTCTGTATAGTGAGCTCCAGGACAGCTGGAGCTACAGGGAGACCCTGTCTCAAAACAAAACAAAACAAAAAACTA
>NW_008339441.1:255952-262224 GCF_000622305.1 Nannospalax galili | reverse complement strand
CTATGTATATAGCTAAAGCTACATAACAAGCAGCAATGCCAGATAGGAGATACCTTCTTTTGAGTTGTTGGCCAGGGTGGCCCAAGTGAGTCCCAGATAGTAACCCAGCATAGAACTGGGAAAATGAACAGTAGACCCCAATCTTATCTAAATAATATTGACAACCAATTGCTGCTAGATGAGGAACAGCTGACTTTCCTAAAACAAAGACCTCTAGATAGGCTGACTAGATTCACCAGATGGACAAAGAGTGGGGAACGGCTGGGGGTGCCGACATCACAGTGGACAGTAGCAGGGATATCAGAGTACAAGGGCTCTAGTGGGGGGCGGGGGCTATGGGAGGGTGCCATATGGGAAGTGGGTGTACAGTTGAATAAGATAGTTTGGGATGTTCTATGTGATATACACACACACAAAATCGACAAATTAAAAAAATTATATTTGAGGAGGAAGCATAAAAATTTACATCATGTTAATTAGTAGAGGTGATAAACATTCCCATTGAAATCTACCCAATGACTTTATAGACATACACAGGTGCCAAGGATCCAAGTGCAACCAATTATGACTAGTAATAATCAGATACAGATTAGAGGTGCACCAACATCTCGGTGTTATTAGCACAAACAATGAGTCTTTCTGTAAGAAACAGTATATTTTAAAATGAAATGGAGATCTTTTTTAAAGGTTAAAAACTCATTCAATTTTATGTCTTACAGGGTTTATACTGAGTTCAGTATTGTATAACTGTATTAATTCAACAGTGAACCTAAAAATTTTATAGCCACTTTTGAAAGAGATGTATCTTTGCTCTGGAAACTCCTTTTGAGTATGTTAAAATTGTAATGAAATGCTTCTTCTAAAAAATAAATAAAATAAAAATAATAAGTAATTTTTTAAAGTGGTTACTTTTCCTCTTAATAGAAAATAAAGCAAAAATTAATAGTTGAAAAATTGATATCCATAGAAATTTTTAAAATGGAGTTAGTGAGTTTCAAAGACTCAAAATTTAAAAAAAAATGACTTTCAAAATTATATTGTTTTCCTTTTCTTGTTTATCGCTCTCATCCATCTACCTACCTACCTACCTACCTACCTACTTACTTTGGCCCTGTTTCTGAGCAGATGAGCTTGCCTTTAGACATAACTGGCTTCTTGTGTGATTTGTGTATTCTTGCAGCATACAGTGATGATACATTGATTTTGTCATAAACGTCTTAACACTGGGTTGCATTACACTGAGATGTTATTTTAGAGATTGGTGATGTGCATCTGTGGGAGCACGTTGTGGATGCAGGAAGGGGTGTCATTAGTGAGCCATTGCCATCTGCTCCTACCTGCATTCATTCGCCATACCATCATTGTTTTTTTCTATAACCATTGACTACTGTCTTAGTTTTCTTGAATTTATTTAAAAAATTTCAGTGTCCACGTCAGGAATTTGTTCGTGTTTGCTCAAGTGTTTTTTTTGCCAAGTCATGTGATAGATACTTGTAATTATCCCTTCCATAAAAAATTGAGTCAAATAGGTTACTGGGATTTAAAAGGAATTTGAATGGACATATAAATTAAATTATGCACAGACAGCTACTTCAGGATGGCCGTTTTTCTGAATTGATGAGAGATGAGTCCTTAGATGATTTTCTTTCGGTTTTAGCAAGTCTTTTGTTTTTCCTCTATGGATTTGCTCAGTTGGCCAAATACACCAGAGGCTAATGGCAACACTATACAGTAAAGAAAATGGAGTTCAGGATGTTCTTGGGAGGTCCATCTTGGTGCTTTTATAAGGAATCTTTGAAAACATGGGACATATTTTTTTTAAATACTGTACAACTATCTAAAGCAGTGAATTTAACCAAAACAATAATTTTTATTTTTATGTGCCAGTTGTGATCATAAAGTTGAAAAGGTTAAAAGTTTAACAGTATGCAGTTAGGCCTGCTGGTTGCATTTCCCTCTCTATTTGGTAGCATTTTAAGTCACCTTTTCCATTGCTGTTGATGGTCCTTGGCTCAGCTGATCCTGGGTCCATGGTGAGACAGCACAGCATGGCAGCAGGAGCTCGTAGCTGCTCACCTCATGGTGTTCAGGAAGTAGAGAGGCAGGGGGAGGGACTAGGCATAGTCTTGAAAGGCACATCCCCAATGACTTCCTTCTACTTACAAGGCCTCACCCCCTAACGTTTCCACTAACTCCCAAACCAGCACCGTCAGGTGAGGACTGAGCTTTCAGTGTAGAAGCCTGTGGGAATGTTTCATAGTCAGTAACAGTCTTTTCATTTGAACCCTGGTTTGTTTCCCATCAGTTTGTATATTTATAGTAGTTTTCAGGGACAAAGTAATGTATTTTTTAGGCAAAATTGAAGTTTATTAAATAAATAAAAGAGCAGGGTTTAGTATATTTAAGTGCAGGTGGGAGAATGGTGAGAGGGAGGAGGTCACGGAGGTGGGGGGAGACGGAGAGAGAGAGAGGGGGAGAGGGAGAGAGGGAAAGATTGACTGAAGAAAAAGACAGAAATGTGGTCTTCTGACTTCTCAGGATGGAGTCACATTTTCTTTTGGGGTTATGTAATCCTTAGTAAATTTTGGTAGCACTTAGGAAGAAAACAGAGAGAGCAAAGATAATGGTCTCTTTCCTGGTTTGTTTGTTTTAAGGACAAATCCATGGAGCTCTTCTGTGTCAGAGATTTCAGGCTTTCCACATGGCTTCATGGAGATGGCTTCATGGAGCACTTCTTCCAGTCAGGATCCTCAGCCCATAACCTAGAGCAAGAAGAGAACACACGCAAATGTTGTTTGCAGAGAGTAGTGTGAAGTCTTCGTAGCTTTCCATATCCAATGCTTAAACACTCTCACGGATGTAAGAGCCAAAGAACCAGGATGCCTGCTGCCAGCTAGTGCCTTCTAGATATGACAGGGAAGCTGCACTCATGAAAATTGCCACAGTATAGCTGCCTAAATAAGACCTGCATAATGACAGCAACAGTTGACATGCCAGTGTGTGTGGGAGAAAGTTCACAAGCCTCCACCTCTAGGTGAAGATTTATAGGTAATCAGTGGCTACTGAAAGAGGGAGAATCAGTTTTCTCAAGAGACAAGCTCCTGATAGGTTATCCAGTCCCAAGTGATCAGCCCTGAACATGTGCATATGAATGTGTAACACTAAATGGACTCGGTGTGTTTACACACACACACACACCAAACTGTAATTGAAGAAGAGGTCATGAAATTGAGGGGGGTGGGGAACACGGGAGGAGTTGGAGGCAGGAGACAGCAGGGTAGAAATAGGTACTCATGTATGAAATTATAAAAGAATTTTAAATTAAAATCTTATCTATGAAAATACAGCAAACATATCTTTTAAAAATAGGTGGACCTTTTATGGACTTAAAAGTCTCTTAAGTTTTTTTCCTTATGTATAGGTATTTGTTAATTTTATTTTTAGTGATTTGTATGCTTGCGTGTATATGTTGCATTGATAGGGATCAAACCTAAGACTTCACAAACATACTAGGAAAGGACCCTACCACTGAACCATACCCAAGCCCTACTTTTGCAGGTATTGCTTGTTTTTTTCCATTACCAGAGTACTTATACTCAGAAAACCCAAGATTACTACAGCACTATTCTCTAACAGACTGCCTCTTGAACTATTATGACACTTTTGTAAAATACAGTCAAATGAATTATTAGATGAAATTTTAAAAACTTGATATGTGACAAAGTACAAGACCAGTTGTTTCAGTATTGGATTCAATCAGCATAAAACTGGTTTTTTCAGGTTTTTGAAAGTTTGCAAATGATCACTCTGGATTTTGTTTTGTTTTGTTTTGTTTTGTTTTGTTTTTGAGACAGGGTCTCCTTGTAGCCCCAGCTGTCCTGGAACTCACTATGTAGACCAGCCTGGCCTTGAACTCACAGAGATCCGCCTGCTTCTGCCTCCTGAGTGCTGGGATTAAAGGCGTGCACCACCACACCCGGCTTCACTCTGGATTTTTATGCTTACCTTACCACAGGCAGGTAACAGTTTCCAGATCAGCATGGCTGTGGACTTTGCTTTTGGGTAGCACTAATCTAAGGTCCATGTTTTCCTGTTGGGTCACTGTGCTCTTTACAACAGACTTTTCTTTCTAATCCCAGACACAGGCAAGGACCACTCATTGCATTTGGTGGTCATCTCCTTTGATCTTTAGTCTACAAGTTTCCTGGTGTTATTTTGGGCGAGGAGGACTGTTGCTTGTTGACATTTTTGCAGAGCCTAGGTCAGTTTCAGTGCTGAATGTCCTGCACTTTTTATTTATCTGGTCTTTTTTTTTTTTTTTAAATTAAGTCCCAGGAAAGCATTTTTAGTAAGAGTACCTCATTCTCCACCTCATCATATCAGGGCATGTCCTGTGGCTCTGCCCCATTATAGGGGATGCTAAGTTTAATCATTGATTGAGGTAGTGTCTACTTAGTTGAGTTTTGAATGTTTTTAGGTCTACATTCTAGCTGATGAAATCCTGTCATGATTTCATTAAGTTTATAAATACCTGCCAAATACAAGCAGGAAACTGCATTCTCAAGGCACTGGTGAAATTGTAAAGGCAACAGGCATATTGCAGGATAAAATAGATTATCACATGTGCTGTCATGGAGTTATAAGTAGAGTGCTCTATGAATATAGAGAAGAGAGATATTACTCTAGTTAGGAAGGATTTGTGTAAGAAATGTGGTTTGATCTGGGTCTTCAAGAAGAGGTAAGGTTTAACCCTAAGGACTCCAAGTGAACATATCACAGAGAGACTTGCACACCAATGTTTATTACATTGTTTATTCACAAGAGCTAAATTATAGAACTAATCTAGGTGTTCAACAACAGAGAGATGGGTAAAGAAAATGTGTATATTATACACACACACACACACACACACACAAAATGGGATTTTTTTCAGCCATGTTATTTGCAGGAAAATGGATGCAGCTAGAGACAATCTTATTAAGTAAATTAAGCTAGTCTTAGAAGGACAAATATGTGTGTTTTCTTATCTGTGGTTCCTAGATTTTATATAGCTATGTAAAGTCATACACACCTATTACATGAAAATAAAGGTGACACTAGACGGGAATGAAAGGGGTCATGGAAGCCAACATATGTACTTGCATGAAAACCTAAAATATAAATTAATTTATGGGCCAGCAAGATGGCTCAGTGGGTTAAGGGTACTTGCCATCAAGCTTGACAACCAGACTTCAATCCTCAGAAATCACATGGTGGAAGGAGAGAACCAACTCCTGCATGTTGTCCTCTGACCTCCACAAATACATATCATAGCAAACAGGCACCCACCTGCATACATACACAAAACTAACTAAATGTAAAAAAAAAAAAGAAATTTAAAAAACAGGCAGGCCTCTCTCTGGGGTAAGTCCATCGCACCCTCCAGCACCTTGACTCCCCCAGCCCCATTCACCCTCCCATCTACAATGCCCATTCTCTCCTCCAAGTTTGGGCCCTGCCCATTCCTGCTCTTGGGGCCCCAGACACCTGGGAAACCAATACTGCTTCCTGACCCTTTTCATCCAGACCAACTTAGTGCCTTCTCTGGGCCCCAGGAGCACTGCTTCTGGGCCTGGCCCACCCTTACCCCCTCTGCTTCCCTGGGCCTGAAATACCCACCAAAGGCCTCTCTCCTACCAGCAGGCCTCTCTCTGAGGCCTGCACCACCCACCAGCCTCTTTCTGGGACTATGGAGCTGACCTTTCCTCTTCCTCATCCTTTGCATCCAGACCAACCCAGCTCCTCAGTGCAGTCCCCAGGAGTCCTTGGGGCCTCTTCCCACCCCCATCTCCTTTTGGATCTCTGGGTGGCATGACCACCGGCTGCCCTAGACCAGCATCTTTCCTGGGCCAGGCTCCCAGGCCAGTCCAACCCTCAAATTCCTGAGGCCCAAATCGTTCCTGGAGGGATCCAGACCTTAGGAGAAAGCCTGGAAACATCTGACCCTCATCTGACTTGGGCCTCTGTGGGAACTCCTGAAGACAAAAGCAGTCCGGCCACTCTGATATAAAATCAAAAGAGAGAACTGGAAGCTTAGACGAACCAGCTTTTCATGCCCAAAAAGTAAACCACAAAGACACATAAAGTTCACAAAAAGAAGCAGACCTAAACTTGAAGGCCTGAGTCTCACACAAGAATCACAAACTACAAAAGAACTTCACAAGTCAAAATCACAGAGAAAAAAGAATAACATCAAAAACCAAAATAACATATCCCCACCAAATACCAATAGT
>NW_008339441.1:255368-255731 GCF_000622305.1 Nannospalax galili | reverse complement strand
TCACTCAGTAAGCCAATTAGAAATGACAAGAGAAAGCCTAACCAACAGGATGAATGAAATGGAAAACAGAATATCAAGACTGAAGATAAAGTGGATGAACTAAACCACTCAAGCAAAAATTATGAAAAATTTAAGAAATCACAAGAATGGAATGTGCAGGAATTGTGTGACACCATAAAAAGACCAAACTTACAAATCATAGCCATACAGGAAGGAGAAGAATCCCAAGATAATGGCATGGACCAGATCTTCAACAGAATCGTGGAAGAAAATTTCCCAAAATTAAAGAAAGACATGCCCATACAAATACAAGAAGCATACAGAACACCAAACAGACAGGACCAGAAAAGTAACTCTCCATTT
>NW_008339441.1:253484-254800 GCF_000622305.1 Nannospalax galili | reverse complement strand
TATCAAGAAGATATTACAATCACGAGCATATCACCAAACTCTGGTGCCCCCAACTTCATAAAAACAATACAACAGGACTTTAAGACCCAGATTAATCCCAATTCATTAATAGTAGGCGACTTCATTACCCCACTGTCTCCATGAGATAGGTCAACAGGGCAGAGAGTTAACAGAGAGACATTTGAATTAAACAATATCATATATCAAATGGACTTAACAGACATCTACCAAGTATTCCACCCAAGCACCAAAGGACATACTTTCTACTCAGCACCCCATGGAGCCTTCTCCAAAATCGACCATATACTGGGGCACAAAACAAACCTCAACAAATAAAAAAAGACTGAAATAATTCCATGTATTCTATCAGACCACAGTGCAGTAAAGCTTACAATCAACACCTGAAGAAGCCCTAATCGCCACATGAACACATGGAGATTAAACAACATGCTCCTGAATGATGAATGGGTCAAAAGAGAAATTAAGAAAGAAATATAAGTATTCCTGGAATTAAATGAAAAGGACAGTACAACACAACAAAACCTCTGGGACACACTGAAAGCTGTCCTTAGAGGGAAGTTTATAGCTCTAAGTGCCTACATCAAAAACTCAGAAAGAACACAAATAAATGACTTAACATTGCAACTCAACACACTTGAAAAGCAACAGGAAATGAAACCCAAACCCAGCAGACAAGAAGAAATAACAAAAATCAGGGCAGAAATTAATGAAATTGAAACAAAACAATACAAAGAATCAACAATTCCAAGAGCTGGTTCTTTGGAAAGATAAACAAGATTGACAGACCACTAGCCCAGTTAACCAAAAGAAAGAAAGAACACCTCCAAATTAACAAAATCAGAGATGAAAGGGGAAACATCACAACAGACACCAGAACATTATAAGGGAATACTTTAATAACCTATATGCTACTAAATTTGAAAACCTAAAAGAAATGGATGGATATCTAAAGGCATGAGACCCACCACAACTAAACCAAGAAGAGATTAACAGCTTAAACAGACCCATAACACAAAAAGAAATTGAAACAATAATACAAAACCTCCCAACTAAAAAAAGCCCAGGACCAGATGGATTTACAACAGAATTCTATCAGACGTTTAAAGGAGATCTGCATCCAATACTACTTAAATTATTCAAAAAAATAGAAATGGAGGGAGAACTTTCAAATTCCTTCTCTGAAGCCAGCACCACTCTAATACCAAAGACAGGTAAAGATACAACCAAAAAAGAAAATTATACACCCATATCCTTAATGAACATAGATGTAAAGATTCTCGACAAGATACTTGCAG
>NW_008339441.1:252811-253266 GCF_000622305.1 Nannospalax galili | reverse complement strand
GAACATACCTCAACATAATTAAAGCCATATATAACAAACCCACAGCCAACATCGTTCTAAATGGAGGAAAACTGGAAGCATTCCCATTGAAATCAGGAACCAAACAAGGCTGTCCACTGTCCCCACTTCTCTTTAACATAGTACTTGAAACCTTGCAAGAGCAGTAAGACAAGAGAAAGAAATTAAAGGGGTAATAATTGGAAGAGATCAAATTATCCCTTTTTGTAGATGATATAATATTATATCTAAGAGATGTCAAAAATTCCACCAGAAAACTAGAAATTATTAACACGTTCAGTAAAGTGGCAGGTTACAAAATTAACCTACAAAAGTCTACAGCCTTTCTATATACCAATAACAAGCAATCAGTGAGAGCACAAGGAAACACTCCCCTTCACAATAGCTGCAAAAAAAAATATCTCTGGATAAACCTGACCAAAGATATTAAAGACCTC
>NW_008339441.1:248988-252084 GCF_000622305.1 Nannospalax galili | reverse complement strand
ACAAGGGCAAGAATTAACAAATGGGACCTCATTAAACTAAAACCTTCTGTACATCAAAGGAGACAACCAAGGAAGCAAACAGAAAATCCACAGAGTGGGAGAAAATTTTCACTAGCAAGACATCCGACAGAGGTTTAATAACCAGAATTTATAACAAACTCAAAAAACAGAGAACCAAGACAAGAATCAACCCAATTAAAAGATGGGCTAAGGAGCTGAACAGAGAGTTCTCAAAAGAAGAAGTAAAAATGGCTATGAAACATCTTAAAAGATATTCAACATCACTAATAATTAGGGAAATGAAAATTAAAACCACTTCAGGATTTCACCTTACCCCAGTCAGACTGGCTAAGATTAAGAAAACAAATGATACTAAATGTTGGAGAGGATGTGGAGAACAGGGAACACTCATCCACTGCTAATGGGGCTGCAAACTGGCTCAACCCCTGTGGAAAGCAGTGTGGAGAACTCTTGAAAAACTACAAATGAACCTACCATTTGACCCAGTTATACCACTCCTTGGCATATACCCGAAGAACTCATGCTATTGCAGAGACACTTGTATATCCATGTTTGTTGCTGCTCTTTTCACAATAGCTAAGAGATGGAAGCAACCTAAGTGTCCCTCAATTGACACGTGGATGATGAAAATGTGTTTCATTTATACAATGGATTTTACTCAGCAGTAAAGAAAGATGAAATCATGAAATTTACAGGTAAATGGATGGAACTAGAAAGTGTTATACTAAGTGAAGTAACACAGACTCGGGAAAAAAATAGACATATGTTCTCCCTCATATGTGGAGCCTAGAACCAGACTCTGATAAATAAGTATGCAACCAGACATAACTACAGGAACCAGGATAATGGAAAGGAAATAGGGAGGTAAAGGAAAAGAAAGAACCTGAAAGAGAAGAACAGTAAGAAACAGGCCTTAATAAGGGAGATATGGATAAAAATTGAGTTAGTTTAAGGGAGGGGGGAGGGAAGGGTATACAAGGAACCTAGGGGATAAAGGGAAAGGAGCTCAAGAGAGGTAGGGCCATAGGAGAAGGGTATTATTAAGGGAGAAAGGGGGGAAATGGGCACACCTTAAGTGGGAAAACCATGATGGAGGGGTGAGGCAATGTGAGAGATAAACAATGCCTAGCTAGTTTTGAAAACTAGAGAGAACCATATTACTCCTACAGCCTACTGTCAGAGGGACATAAAGGACACTTTTTGCTCCTTGGCCTCCTAGGTCGACTAGTTCCAGGGGACTATGAGCATCTCTCAAAATGTCCTATAATGGTGTTGGTTCACCTGTCCTCTTGATCAAGGAGGCCAAGGAGACCCCACTAGATGGACCTGAACCAGTGTCCAGTCTATAAAGAGGAGGGTCAACACAGAGGAATCATGTCCTCCATGCTTCCAAGTGAAGCCAACCATGGTCAAGCAGGACCTTTGACTTATCTTCACATAGGTGAAACTGGTAAAAGAAAGGAGCCCGGGGCTCCTCCCAAGCCCATGTGACCCCTGAGGAACAGGTCCTCAAACGACCTTAAGAGTAAAAATAAATTGGTTTATCTGGGCCAACTGTATGGCCTTAAACACCCAAAAGGAAAGTATAACCAAAGATTAAAGGGGCCAATATAATTTCATAAGAGTCCATATGTATAGCTAGAGGCTACATAACAAGTAACAATGCCAGACAGGCGATACCTTCTTTTGAGGTGTCAGCCAGGGTGGCCAAAGGGATTCCCAGATAGTAACCCAGCATAGAACTGGGAAATTGAACAGCAGACCCCATACTTATCCAAAGGAATATTGACAACTGATTACCACTAGATGAGGAACAGCTGATCCTCCTAAAACAAAGACCCCTAGATAGGCTGCCTAGATTCACCAGAACGGCAAGTAGTGGGGAATGGCTGGGGGTGCCGACAACACAGCAGACAGTAGCAGGGATATCAGAGTATAAGGGCCCTGGTGGGAGGAGGGAGGCTATGGGAGGGTGCTACCTGGGAAGTGGGTATATAAATAAATTAAAAATTCTTCAAAGCATAAAATTTGTTTCTTAATAATTAGTAGATGTGAAAAACATTACCATTGAAATCTACCTGATGACTTTATATCCATGCTCAGATGCCAGGGAGCTCAGAAAATAACCGACTGTGACTAGTAATAATCAGATATATATAGATTAGAAACGCATGTGCATCTTAGTGTCCATTGTATTAAAAGTGAATTTTTCTATATGAAACTGTGTATTTTAATAGTGAAATGGAGATCTTTTGTAAAGTTTAAAACCTCATTTAATTTTATGTCTTATAGGGTTTATACGGAGCACCACACTGTATAACTGTATTAATTCAACTGTAGACCTAAAAATTTACAGCCAATTTTGAAAGAGATGCATCTTAGCTCTGGAAATTGTTATTGAATATGTCAATCCTGTTGTAATGAAATGCCTCTTGTAATTATATGGTTATTAAATAAATAATTTAAAAAAACAAAAGAATCGTAATGCTTAAACAGGAGATTATGTGTGGTGGTGGAAAAGGAATACCTTAAACCCCTGCTTAAGGTGGGAAAGCAGTTCATGCTCTGACGACCTAACAGTCGATTGAAAGTGCTTGAAGGACAAGTGATGGAGGTCTGTGTAGGTTTGTTATGATATATAAAGGATGAGACAAAAATAACATACACATAATCTTAAGTTTTCTATGGTCATAGTTTAGTCAACTAGTTTAAGGAACAAAATATATATCTAATCAAGGTTTATCTGAGAATATTTGGATTTTTACTCAAGCCTTATCTACATAGCACATGATAATTAAAAGTACCAGACTGGTGGAACTAACCTTACTGGATGTTTAACAGCCATAGTTTGAGGCCTGTATGAATGTGGTCAGAGGGTCTTAAAGGACAGTTTTTGTCCCTTGCCCTCCAAGGTCGACTAAGTTCCAGGGGACTATGGAACATCCCTCAAAATGTCCTGTAACTGTGGTGAGTCACCTGTTCTCTTGTCCAGGGAGGCCATGGAGACCCCACGAGATGGACTTGAACCAGTGTCCAGTCTACAAAGAGGAGGGTCAACTCAGAGAAAACATCTCA
>NW_008339441.1:243725-248540 GCF_000622305.1 Nannospalax galili | reverse complement strand
AAGCTATTGTTCTAAAATGATGGATAAATTTGTTTTCTCCCCCTATCTAGAAGCCTTTGAGAGGGAACTGACACTGATTCTAACCACTCCAACAGCTATCAAAATACCTGAAAGCAAATCCTGAATCCATCCCTCTAGAGTCCAGCCTTGGAAGACAAAAGAAAATTGAGGAGGAACCCCCAAATTGCCCCGTTCTGACTTTTTTCTAGTTCCCTGTCTAGAACTTGTAATGCTATTCTTGCCTTTACTTGTCCTTCACGTCTCCTATTCAGGAATTTCTTTTCCCCCTAGAGGTATGCAATTTGGGAGTCTTTTAGCTAGACCCACTGAAGGGGTACTCTGATTGCCTCACCCTACGTCCCTGTTCAACATGGAAGAAGCCAGAATAGTCTGCATCCCGATTCCCTGTTGGCAATTTGGGTAACTTCTTCAGAGGATGGTGTGATAAGAATAGGAGGTAGGAATTGGCTAGGCAGTTAGGGTAAAAAGACCCTAAAGAAAAGTAGCCAGTTTCTTGGCTAAAACTCACAATGTCCTTGGGCCTCTTAGCAACATACTCCATTCCAAAGGCCAAAAATGTTGAAAATATTTGGGAGCTTTTATCTAATCCTTAAAAGATTTTAGGGTTACCTCTTCAGAGGGGGAGTGTTAAAGTAGCCAAAAGCCCCATAGAAAAAAATATATGAAAGAAGAAGAAAGAATACATGAAGTTGTCAGAAAAAAGTGATGGGGAGATATGGGAGGAGTTGGAGGGGAGGGAGTGGGCATGGATTTGATCAAAATATATGCATGTATGAAATTCTCAATAAATTATTTTTTTTAAAAGAGTGCTTGAAGGAGTGGGCATAATGATGGTGAAGCACAGTTGTTGAGGGTCTTGAACATCTATGTGTGAGTTTAGGCTACATTCCGGTTACTAAGGAGACGCAACTGGAAAACCTTAAGCAGAGGAATGACATGGTGAGATCTCTTCAGAAAGATGATTCTGCCAGTAAAATGATCTGTCTGCCTTACATGCAGAGATATTAGTTGGGAAGGGGTTATTAATTGTCCCAGTGTGAAACCTGAATTATGGTAGTGGGCTAAAAGTATAAGACAGTGTCAGGACTAAGAAGATGTGAAGAGTGAGGGGGATGAGGAAGTAGACATGCTTCAGAATCTCAGCGTAGAGTGTCACTAGATGGGAAACTCTAAGAGAAGATGATGTATTTGGTACTGAGCAAGCAGGATCTGAAATGTTGATTTTTACGTTACAGTAGAAATGTGGTATATTACGGTAGAAATGTTTATCATGTAATTAGAAATTTGAGGGTGCAGTGCAGGGAGGCCAAGGCTAGGGATTCAGAGTTGTTGGCCTCTACCAAGTTCTAAGCCCTGTACTGCCCTTCCTACCATACCTCATCTGTGAGGAAGATACTGTCACATGTTGAGCACCCCAACCTGAAAACCTAAAGTCTGAAACAAGGAAGAGAGAATTTAGGATTTTAGGTTTTCAGATTAGAGATATTCAACAAATAAAGTCTATGATCATATTCCAAAATCCAAAAACTCTGAAATAGCTCTAGTACCAAGCAAGATAAGGAATACTCAACTTGTATCTCCATTTAAGAAGCGAGTAAACTGAGACTGAAGTTAGTTAACTTGACTAAGCCCATGCAGCAATGCCTAAGGGCCAGAACCTTACCCAAGTTATGTGGTCTTCCACCATCCATGAAGAAAATAATTGCAGGGTTTGGAATGAATATAGTTACCCAAGGAGTGAGTAGATGGGTTGGGGATAGAGAGACAGAAACTTGAAGAACGTCTGATTATAGAAAGATCTAAGAAGGGACTTTCAGGGCCATGGGAAAGAGAATCAAGAAAATTGAGACCGGAGAACAGTTGTAGAAAGAGGTCAGGAAAGAGCTGGATTTGAATAAGTTCCAAGAGAAATGGACAGATTTCACATAAGGGGGTAGAGGAGGGTAAAGATGGACTGAATGAACTTCAGAAGGAGCCTGTGGCCAAGACGTTCAAGGGTTTTTGCCAGTAGTTCAGGAGGAGGGATTGCTGGGTCAAAAGGAGGGTGTGTGAGGGAGAGCATAGGCCATTTCCTTGAGTTCTACTTGGACCTGAAGAAATGTGTTTATTGTCAGAGTCAGTAAAGAGACATAGTAGTCACTGGTTACTTTAACTGCTCTGGTGCCCCCAGCAATTCTGCCTTAAAATCAGCTAACCAGCATTCCCATTCCAGTGGATGTGGTAGAAGCAGACAGAAGAGGAACTTTTTTTTTTAACTTAAATTTTTTTTTAATTTTATGTGTACGCATGTATTGCCTGCATGTAGGTAAGTGCACCCATGTTGTGCAATGCCCGTGGAGGTCAGATGAGGCTGTCGAATCCCCTGGGACTGGAGTTACGGACAGTTGTTAGCTGCCATGTGGGTGCTGGGATTCGAACTCGGGTTTTCTGCAAGACCAACCAGTGTTCTTAACCTCTGAGCCATCTCTCCAGCCCCAGAAGAGGAACTGCTAAACTAAGGCGGAGACCTGCATTGATTTTGGGTTCTTTTCTCTGACTTCTCTGAGCAAAGGCTTTGCACATTGACTTTAGGAAACCTGCTGTTTCTTCCAAAGCTCAAAGTGTCCATAGTTTTCTGTTGTGATCGCTGTTGCCTTGCAGTGTTACGAATGGCCAGAAGATGAAACCCAAAACAAGTATGTTTTCATTTGAGCTACCCAGGCCAATATTCCCAACAGTGTAAAGTGGGAAGGAATGCAGGCATTAGAATCAGGAAACGATTTGGGTCCTGGTTCTGCCACTTCCTAAATCATTTGTCTCCCTGAGCTTCATGTTATTTCTCTGCAAAATAAATATCTCCACAGGATTATTGCATAGCATAAGTAATGTAATGCATTGAAAAGAAATGGCTTCGTAAACTGTAATGTCAATTGCATTTATAGAGTGCTGACATTTAAAAAATAGTTGTATGTCTTATACTAGTACTATACTTGGTCCCAGATGACTTAATCGTTGAATTATTAAACTTCCATTATTAATTCTTAGAGATACTCAAGAGACTATGAGTATGAAACAGGAGAACTTTAGTTTTTGTCTTTGAGAGATTATTGTTTCTTCAGTTGACTCTCAAACTAAGCAGATTCCCCCATTCCTTAGTTCTTTCAGGGTAATATTGCTAAGTGAATAACTGAAGGTTACTCTGACTTGTCAAAAGTTGTTTTTTTAATAGAATAGATTCAGGAATAATCTTTGGTTAGAAACTGAATAAATTAGAATTTTTATTTAATAAAAAAACACTGTAAAGTGACCCATAGCCTGTCTTTCCACTTAAGTTCTTTTTTTTTTTCGTTTTTTGAAAAGAAAAAAACCCTTTTTCTCTTTGAGACAGGGTTTCCCTGTAGCCCCAGCTGACCTGGAACTCACTATGTAGACCAGGCTGCCCTCAAACTCACAGAGATCGCCTGCCTCTGCCTTCCGAGTCCTGGGACTAAAGGCGTGCACCACCATGCCCAGCTTCTACTTGAATTCTTAATTTTAAAATTTATTCTTTGAGAATTTTGTACAATGAATCATGATCATATCCACCCCCCACCACCATCACCAACTCCTCCTAGACTCCTCAACACTACCTCCAGTTAGAGTTAACCATAGGCACATGAATGTAGGGCCATCCACAGCACCATTGGCATCCTAGGAGAGAGGCCACACACCTGAAGAAACCTGACTCTCCCTTCCCAAATGGCCATCAACTTCCAATAGTGCTCAGCTATCCATGCTGGAATTTTTGTTGACTTGGTCTTGTGCAGGTCTTGTGCAAATAACCATAGCTGCTGTGAGTTCATGAGTTCAACAGCCTTCTTTCTTGTTCCACGGGGATCATTTCACAGCACTCCTCGCCATCCTCCAGCTCTAACATCTGCCCTCCCTTCTACAATGTTCCCTGAGCCCTGGGGTGGGTTGGTGGGTGATATAGGTGTCCCACATAAGATGTGCACTCACAATCACTTATTCTTAGCACTTTGACTAGTTATGAGTCTCTGGGTCAAGCACTACCCACTGCAAAAAGCTTATCTGACTAAGTTTGAAAGAAGCCAAGGTCTATGGGTATAAACATATTTAGAAGATGATTTAACAACATAACCACTTAGCAAAGTAACAATAGTAACTTTCCCCCCTTAGGGTCTAGCCCTCCCTAGCTATGGACTTTTGATTTGGTTTAAAGTACCAGGCATGAATTCTCTGCTGTGGAGCAGGCCTCAAATCCAATTAGAAAGCAGTTGGTTACTCCCTAACAGTCAAGTCACACTTTTACACTCTTGCACTTGTCTGGCAGGTCAGTATTGTAGCATGCAGGATCCAGTGCTGGGTAATACCACTGATGTCTTTTTCCCCCCCAGCAGCCTACTTAGCACCTTCTGGCACTGTGAAAACCAGCTATCAGGGAGGAAGTTTCCTGGTCAGTTTGAGTTTGAATTTTCTATGTCCTATAACCAAAGTGTGTGGTGTCTTCAGCAATAGGGTCTTACCATGTGGCTATGGTGGGCAGAGAGGATGGTGTAATGAGGATGCAAAGGAGGGGGTTACCAAAATGAAGGATATGAAAAGGCCATATGAAAGTCTATCTTGAAACCCAATTTTAAAGTATAATTGGAGGGGATAGTGGAGCAGGTGTGTTAGGAAAGAAGAAGGGGGCAATATTTGGGTTAAAGGTTTCAGCAAGGGTGGAGGTTGGAGAAATGGGGGAGAAGACAGGGCAGGGGGTGACTTAACCAAAACTAACAATGTGTGAAAAATCTTAGGGAAACCCACTAGTTT